>NW_011472033.1:0-5751 GCF_000754665.1 Bison bison bison
GTGTCCGACTCTGTGCGACCCCATAGACGGCAGCCCACCAGGCTCCCCTGTCCCTGGGATTCTCCAGGCAAGAACACTGGAGTGGGGTGCCATTGCCTTCTCTGCAAAAAGTTATATCCTGAGGCAATATTGTCATAGAATGAAATTCCCTATATACGCAGAATGGAATTGGAGGGGATAGACTTCTACAGTTGGATTTCTTCCTATTCTTCTTCCCTTTTGGAAGACCAGAACTTGTCTTCAGACCCTTTCATTGAACACTATGTACTCATGCAATGGCTCCCTGACATTTCTGAACATTCACTGTGACCAGGGTCAGTGGGTCAAATGGAATGATGAAAGGTTGAGTTCATTCCTTATATTTAGTATCTCAGTTTCACATGGCGGGGGGCACCCCAGGTGGCTCAGTGATAAAGAATGTGCCTACCAGTGCAGGAGACACAGGAGATGTGAGTTCAATCCCTGGGTCATGAAGATCCCCTGGGGAAGGAAATGGCAACCCGCTCCAATATTCTTGCCTGGAAAATCCCATGGACTGGTGGGCTACTGTCCATGGTGTCGCAAAAAGTTGGACACAACTGAGCGACTAAGCACCTAGCACCAGTTTCATATATGCTACTTGCTTTCCAAAACTAACTTCCAAGAACAGACATCGTGCAACACTGTCACATGAGCCCTCAAAATATTCATTCTCAGCCATCTAGATCTAATCAGCCAGAAAGCGAGGAAGCTTTCACCACAAAACATTTGTTTCACTGATTTTACATTTAAAACTCAAAATTATACTTTCAGTCACTGTCCCCAGGCAGGTTTCAATACTATTCAGACATGGTAAGTAAGTACTCAGATTCACTATTATCAAGATAACATAGGGAAATAAGTCAATTTTTAACTGTCTTCTTTTTTATTTCCAATAGTTCTTTATTAATTATAAAGGACACAAATAACCACTATCACATGAAATGTTAACCTCCCAAAGGCATCAAACTCCGAAGACTCATACTTCCCCAGCTAAGATGCAAGCATGGATAACTCTTTCATACGCGATCCCAGTTCAAGGCACATGGCACAATGAGGAGGGGCATTTACTGTACTCATCCAACTGTTCTTGCTGTCTGCTAGCTTCAGTCAGCTCTGTTCTTTGGCCAAGGCAGCTCTATTTGAACAGTATATAAAACCATATAAACCATAAGGTATGGTATATAAACCATATAAAACACAGCTAACCTTTTGTGCTAAGTATTTCACAAGGTTTATTCTGTGTAATCCTTACTGATCCTCTAAGGTAGGTGCTATTATTATCCCCATTTTACAGATAATAAAAATGAGACTCAGGGCAATTAAATATCTTGCCCACAGGAGTATGAGGCAGCCCCTGGATGTAAATGCAGGCTGTTGTACTCCAAAGCCTAGTATATTCTAATCCTCTTACACTGCTCCTCACTGATACAGGCCCACTCTTTCAATATTTTGTCAACCCCAGTACCTCAAACTTGTAAATAATCATTAATCATAAACCTGACATCTAGTCAATATTCCAACTTCAGCTGTTTTGCTTTACTAATTTTGCTTGAAGGAGCAAAGGGCTCAGATGACCAATGGCATGTTTGTTTTAGGGAAAGTATTTAGGAATTCCAAGCAAAATTTAAGAAATGTCCCATAAGATGGCTTGGTAGACGGAAACGGACAGAGAGATGGATATATACACGTGTGTGTGTGTGTGTGTGTGTGTGTGTGTGTGTGTGTGTGTTCCCCTTGTGGCCCAGATGGTAAAGAATTTCTCTACAATGAAGGAGACCCAGGTTTGACCCCTGGGTCAGGAAGATCACCTGGAGCAAGAAATGGCAATCCACTCCAGTACTCTTGCCTGGAGAATTCCATGAACAGAAGAGCCTGGCAGGCTACAGTCCATGGGGTCACAAAGAGTATGATATTATATATTATTTATAAAATATCAATTAATAATATATAATATTTTATATATAATCACCAATATAATAATTAATATTTATATACTTAATAATATATTATATATATAAGTATTAATTTACATAAACATCTACCCATGAATATAAACATATACATGGATATTTCACTATATAATATTTTTAACAATGTTTAACATATTTTGTTAGAAAATTCTAAATATTTCCTTTGCCTAAAGAATAAGATGCTGTCACTGTGGTACTGTGATCTTACTTCAGACTATCTGCAGATGTGCAATACCTCTTCTGTCTTTTATGTTTTCTGTCGAGAAATTTGGCCCATAGAGTCAAAAATCAACAAAACATGCAATTCCAGCTCACTGTAGAAGCTGTCACCCTCATCAGTTTGTGATTTAGTGTAACTTGAACAGGAACTCTCGGCTAATTTGTTAAGGAACAAATACCCTGGGATCCACAGCTAGGAGGTCAGACCCAAGGCTCTAATTAACATAGATTGGGAAAAACAGAAATGTTTTTCTGTAACTAAATATCATAATTAAGCACAGACAAGATTAAGCCTTGAACTGCCTCAGCATCACAATGATTTCCAAACAGAAGTGAAAAAAGTAGTTTCAGTCATGATCAAGACAGGAGTAAATACATAACATGGAAAGAAGTGACTGAACATGAGAGTTTCTGGTGTGAGTGCAGGTAAAACAACAACCTGATGCCAAGGTGGAAAGCGATCAGGAAGTTTCAAATATTAATCTATCCCCTTAAGTCAACTTGCTCTGACAACTGCAAAAATGTAATCACCACTACAATCAATATGGAAAAACCCCATCTACAAGCTTGAACCCAATCAGCATGTCCATGTCTTCATCAGATTTAGCCACAACCCATAAAGATGCTATGGGGACAGCCCTGTTACTTACTTCATCATACTTCTTTGTATATTTCTCTTAGCCCTCCAAATAGATTATGATTTCTGGGGCGAGGGGGACAGGGGTTAACATATTATTCCTCCTGTATTCCTTAATGGCACATTTAAATTGAACAGTTTCTCAATAGGAAAGAAAAGGGCCTCTACTCATGAGAAGTTACCACATTTCAGCACTTTTACACAACCACTTCAACAATGGGTAATGGTTCCCTCAACAATGTATAACCAATACACTAAGGCCGAAAGGATTTTCTAACAGGGCTCCACCCTACTGGTTCTGGGAAAGGAAATGGGGGAGGGGCAGAGCAGAAAGAAGGGTCAAAGTTGACTCATTCCATTAGTTGGCATAAAGAAATGTCAGACGTTTGGATGCATACAAGGAGCCCATAAACAGCCCTTGGATCCTCAAGGCAAACAAATAAATCTTCTCCCCCTCCCCCCGCCCTTTTTTTCCCTCCTTTTTCCACCACCACAAGAATTGATATTTTGTGATTTCTAGTCGCTTCAGAGATAAACCTCAATTTTTTAGGGCGTTATCTTGAGGGGTTGGAGAGGTTTAAAACCCAGAAAATAAGATCAAGAGTATTCTGGTCCCCAGACTGTTACCATGAAAGTCCTTCTGAGATCTCCAGGGGTTTTGATTTTACAATGGCTATTTCTAAACAACGAGCATACATATGAGGGCAATTCTCAGGTCAAGGGCATGATTCTGATAGTCTTTGATACAGGGAAATTTATAAAGAAGAAAAAAACCAGATACCAGCTTTCATTTCCCAGAAAAAAAAAAAATACTTTTCAGAGATCTGGAAAACTAAATCAATTCCCCAAAGTTCCTTAGGACTCTAAGAAGCCAAACACAATTATTGGTAATTAAAAGTTGAATTAATGCTTATTAAAATTAACTTATTAGATTAATAGAGACAAAAAAGTCTTAATGGTATGGCTGCTAGTATGTATTGCTTACTATATGTAGGATAATGAGGGCTCATATAATCAATGTGTATTGCACATTAGTGCTCTTTTATAAGATTTGGAAGATCATTTGACTAGGTCCAGTGATTTTGGAAGCTTACAGCTGTGCTTTCTGCTTTCCTGGTCTACTCTTGATCGCAGCCCTGATTGATTGAAAGGGAAGATCTTGACCAGAAACAGAAGGCCCATATCGCATTGTTTCTTCAGGTGCAAAAAAACAAAAAAAGCATTTGGTAAAATACAGGGCCATTTTGGAGTTTACATTATGTACATCTTAGCTAGAAACATTTAGGAAGATTGGAAGATGATGACTTTTCCAGAAAGAGTGGGAAAGGCGTTTGAAAGTCTTAAGTGGCAGACCAGGTAGGAATGGCTTCCATGGAATTTAGAACAAACCGTCAACGTGGTATCAGTGATCTAGGAAAAAAGTTTTCAGTTCAGGGCATTGTATAGACCCTCAAAGTCCACTAGCCATCCCAATCATAATCAACAACGACAAGGGGCCCTCTGCCACCTGGTAAAATGCAGGATACACATCAGCACTCCAGGAGACCAAAATAGACACAGCGCTGTCTTCCCTCAAAAGACCAATGTTGATGCTTTGCCAACCAAAGAAATCAGAAAATCTATCACAGGAAAAAAATGCCAGACTAATGCGATAAATAAAGATGTGCCACAGCATATAACTGGAGAAGGCAATGGCACCCCACTCCAGTACTCTTGCCTGGAAAATCCCATGGACGGAGGAGCCTGGTAGGCTGCAGTCCATGGGGTCGCTAAGAGTCGGACACGGCTGAGCGACTTCACTTTCACAGCATATAACACCAGATGCATACGTGACAAAATCAGCTGGGCCCTGTGACTGGGAGGTGGCTTCCTAAGTCCATTTAGGTTATTGACTCAAAAGTTTCCTCCAGCAATATATAATTGTGCATACAATTTACCCCACAGTGTATAATTTTCTGAGTCAAAACACAAACTTAAAAATAGCTCCAAAACTATCAGAGCAGTTACAATTCTCGGATTCTTTTGAAGAATTTAAACTAGCATTATCAACACTCGGGGGCAGTTATTTTTGTAAAACAAGAAATAAAGGACATGTTTCATGACTTCCAGACAAGGAAAAAAAGATTATGCATATTATAAAACTGTGGACTTGAGTGATTCTGGTAGAGTTTAATTTCATCCTATTTCTTCCCCCACAGACCAACAGCTATGGCACCACATCACCCCCCAGGTCTTAGCGCTGAAAAAGGAGAATTGAGCCTTACTAATGGCTGCTCAAGCACTCCCGACTCTGGCTTTTGCATCTGGGCACAGGGGGTGAGGTGTCCTGGGAAAGGAGAAGCATCGGCTTCAACGGGACTCTGGGAGGAGAGAGGGGATTTGAATGTTGTTAAAAGGTACAGTTTTTAAAAAATGGACTCGATGTCTACAAATCCTCTTCTTAATGAAGAAATCATTGAGAAGTTCTTGGCAGAATGTCAAATCCTGCATTTAAGAAGACAATTAAAATGTTATAATGCAAAAACTATAATTAGAGACATATCTGTGCAAGTAACACGCTACTTTTCTTCTCTGCCATTAAAAGAAAAACAGGAATTTTTGCCAATGGTCATTAGGGTCTTCACCAGATAATGTTGCCTTATTGAGGAGATGGTTTCAGCTGCCACAAAGGTTAAATTAAAAAACAGCAAATGCCCCAAAAGGGCTATGTCCTTACATCACTGTTTAAATTTTCGCACAACATGATTAAATCAGGGGTGTGTTGTGGCTCCTTCAATACTAATGTGACCATGACATTCTCTCACTTGAAATACATTTTTTTTTTTTTTAAATTGGGATGCTCTTCAGGAGTAAAACTAGATGTGCAAATTCCATAGTTGTTAAATGAGTTGTTTGATCCCCCAG
>NW_011472033.1:5851-8039 GCF_000754665.1 Bison bison bison
GCTCATCCTTGGTCCAAGGAATCATGCTGAGTACTGGACATACGGAGATCGGTGCACAGTCTAGCAGTGGAGAAAGGCTAGAACTCACAAAGTCCATATAATAACTCATTGGCTCTGTTGTATTTGGAAGGCGGCTATGAATTAGTGGAGAAGAAGGAGTGAGAAAAGTAGGGCCTGGAGAGTGAACAAACAGGTCATGGTAGAATCCAAGAGGCCTCGTTAAGAAGGTGAGGGATGTCTATGTCACAATTATTTAGACATGTGGCCACCCAAAACAAGATGGTGGCTTCTGTATTCAGAAGCTTCTGTGTCCACTGGTACCCACATACACAATGATGCTCAAGTCACATGTGCTGTCTCCCAGAGCTGGCTCAGTACCTTCTCATGCTCTAATGTGCCTTCTCCTAGAGGAAAGCTGACCCGGCCACACACTGTCTGCCATGGTCAGTAGGGCATCTTAGAGCTGTGCAGAAACGTACCACGAGTCTAGGAATCCTAGTACCACACTCTCACATTCCCGGGGCAATTTTATTTGAGAAATACCATGAGAGCATAGAGGGAAAGATCTCACTCTCACATATATCACAATGCAGCTAATGAATTAGCTGTTCAGAAGAGTCGGACATGACTGGGCGACTGAACAACAACAAGATGGGGGAAAGGACCCAAATGGCTATCCAGCTAATTTATTAGCTGCACAGCACTTCAAATCCAGCATTGTGAACTGGCCACATGTGACCAAAGCAAGTCGGTAACTGCATCAAAAATGTCAGTGAGACTAGCAGTTCTGTACAGAAACTGGCTCTTTCCTTGAAATATTAGGCAACCATGCTAGTGCAGAATATTAAACATGTCTGTGCTATAAACATGGTATCTTTATGTACTTTCAATTATGATCTGTAAACACTCGAGAATTGGGAAATATGCATAAATTGTTATACTTGGTTCAGAGAATGAAAATGAGTCCTGTAAATGCTTGCCATCAAAAGAGGAGCAAGGGTATGCTGCTTTATGGAGGCAGATTGATATACAGATATCTCCAGTTCAAGTTGCTCAAGGTCTCTCAGGGAGATGAGACACAGACATTAAGAAGCTAAAAAAAATATATATGTATGTGAATGTGTCTATACACACACACACACACATATAGTATAACTGAATTGCTTTGCTGTACATTTGAAACTAACACAATATTATAAATCAACAATATTTCAATTAAATAAATAAACATATAAAAGAATAACAAGGCAGGTTGTGACATGTGGCCTAATAGTGAGAGTGCTAATAACAGAAACAGAAACAACAGCTACCATTTGCTAAGTGCTTATTGTGTGCCAGGTACTGGGCTCAATCTTCTACCTCCATTATCTCATTTTCAATTGTTGCAAAACCTCTATGAGGCACTCATTATTTCTAGTTTGCAACTGGGAAATGTATGACTTAGAGATGTCCATTGCCCTTCTCAATGTCATACAGTTAAGTACTTTGTACAATCCAGATTTAAATCCTAATCTGGTGCAAGCAGAAGACAACTGGAAGTGCAAGAAGGGAGTCTGGGAGAGATGGCACAGGTCAACTACCTGGTTAAGATAATTGACACACTGGGAATGAAGAAATCTGATGGCTGAGTTTGCTCATGGTCAAAACACTGAAATGATCCCGCAGGCTGGGGCAAGGAAAGACACTGGATGACAGACGGGAAGGGGAGATGAGAACAAGCAACATACAATGGCAAGCAAAGAGTCCTCCAAAGAGGGGTGGGAAATGTTCCCCCCTCACAAAAGAAAATCAAGAAAGATGAGATAACAGAAGGGATCACTCTGAATGAATGTTAGAGGTGTGAGATCCAACACTGTGGTGAGGAAAGTGCCCACAATGTAAGGAGGGGAGGTGACAGGAGTGAAGGGAGGAAACAGAAAGATTTTGGCTCAGATTCCATATCAGTATCTTATTTGCTACACTCTTAATCACTTAACCTTCTCAAGCATCAGTTTTCTCATCTGTAAAATGGGCTTCAATGCCAGCTACCTTGTAGACGCTGTGAGAAAATGAGGAAGGAAAGTGTGCTGCATGGGGTTGTAGAGCATTGGGTCTGGGTTCAGGGCAAGTGGGGTCGCAGTGCCAGCTTGGTCACTCCCACCCATGTGGCCTCGGGCCATTCTTCAGACGCTCCAGGTTTTATAAAATA
>NW_011472033.1:8139-8287 GCF_000754665.1 Bison bison bison
TTCAGGAGTAAAACTAGATGTGCAAATTCCATAGTTGTTAAATGAGTTGTTTGATCCCCCAGTGGTTTGACTAAATTGCCCCTTTCAAGCCTGCCTTCCTCACTCTACCCCCTTCCCCTACTCTCTTCCTTCTACCTATAAACACCGA
>NW_011472033.1:8387-10126 GCF_000754665.1 Bison bison bison
CAGCAGCAGCCTGCCCAAAGTAGGTGCTAAAGGACTGTGGAACAGATGTTAGTATAATAATTAATGAAATTAAAATCTGCAATTAAACTAAAGTCTACTCTCAAAAAAAGTCAACAAAATATGCAATAAAAACAGACTTGTCAAGCAACATAAATTTCACTATCTTGAACAATTTTCAAGCAGCAGAATGATTACTTTGTGTATAATCTCAAACATGGAATGCCAATACACATGCAATTCTATTTAGGAGAATAGGAAAATGAAGATGTATTTGTGGCTGAACTTTGGGCTGGGGTTTCGCCTTTTAAAATGCTATGAAGCACAGCTTTTACAGTTCCTCTGAAAATTAGAACAAAAATGGGAGAAACTTTTCCCAAGCCTAAAGGATATTATTCTTGGCAATAAAGAACCATGAAATTAATGAGCTGTCTACTAAAGATCTACCATTAAAAATGTATATGAGAAAACCGGTCTATGCAAACTCCATTCCCTCCACTTGTAAACGCTATCCTGGGAGTTAAACTCAGCACTTAGGAAAGTTCCATTAACTGTTGCAAACTGCCCAGATCTCAGTCAGCTGTGAAAGATGCATTTGTTCTCCCCTCCCCCACCACCGGCCTCCAATGGGAAACGTGCTTTTCCAGAAACGTCCACCGCTGTCTCCAAACAGGGTCCCATGTGCTCCCATTTGCTGACAGGTATGCTCCCTGACCCACTGCACCCCCCAGCACCCTCCCTCTCCAAGGCACAGCACCCATCCTCTGCAAAGAATGGATGGGGGCCCATACTAACAGGCCCCACTCACTGCTTAGACTGGAAAATGAGGAAATGCTAATGAAATTGCTTTTATGGGCTGATATTCATGGATGGCAGAAAGGGACGTTTTGGAATGAGTCCAGGATTTGCTCTTCGGGAGAATTTCAGCTCCTGGCCAAAGCTCGGTGGCCAAGTGCACACGTGGGCACACCCATGCCCACACGCGCAATCCATAAAGGTCACCAAGCACTTGTTAACCTTGAAGGGAAAAGAGAAACCTCAGGATTTCCCCCCAACAACATTCCGAGCCTCTTGTAAATCATATTCATATTCATACACTTAAGCATTAATTTACATACTTAATTTCTGACAGGCTGACAACCGCAGCCCTTCTCCCCCTCAATGTAAAGTGAGAAGTGAATTGTTATTCAGTGTATCCGTTACAGTGGTAGTGGCACTAACTGTATTTTATATAATGTGCTATCTGCACAAAGGCAGATAAGAATTTGATTTAACATCCAATTAAAAGCCGTCATTGAAAAATTACTTCAAATAAGCCTTTTATTTTCTTTAATCAGTCTTCAATTCAAGCCTTCCTTGGACCTACTGAACCAAGCATCAGGACTCATGAATTTTGATTAAAAAATTTGAGCCCATTTCTAACTTAAGCAGATTTTTTTTGTTGCACTGTTTGATAGAAATTTAATAAATCTATGAATCCTAGCCAGCATCATTTATCATCTTTTTTTCCGCAAGACTGGCCTATTATACCTAGGCAGTAAATTATGAGGGAACCAGCAAACCAAAACTTTTCAACCCGTTACTGAAGAAGAGATATAATCACTTGCATTGAACCATATAATTATAGTAGAATATGAAGCTCTGAAACATTAGGTCCTGTTTTGAATATGTAATGTCCATGATTTGAAAGCCTAAAAGATTTCTAGCTGATCTAATATAACTCAGTTTAGCATCATATTAAA
>NW_011472033.1:10226-12005 GCF_000754665.1 Bison bison bison
ATTGGTTGTTGATTAAAATAACAGCAAGAAAACAACAACAACAACAACAACAAAAAAAAAACCCTGCAAACAACAAAATATTCCCAGGCAGAAATATTTGGGATGCGACCCTGGGCTGTGAAAGGCAAATGGAAAACCAAAACCCTTCAACTTCATGCTTTATAGTTCATGTCTTATATATAAAGGTTCAAACTGTGTCCCTTTCGCTGGCTCTCTGAGCTAACAGATTGATTTCTGGCATACATGCTCAAGGTTGTACTTGCATCCTTCAGAGAGTTTTAGTGGGCTTAATGTATATTCAAAAATTACTAAAATTAAGAAACAAAATATATATCTATTAACCTTCTTCTGTGAGTCAGGAACTACACTGGGCCTTGAGATACAGCAATAAGCAAGACAGGCAACTCAAAAAAGTGGCACCTGGGACTTCAGTGGTGGTTCAGTGGTTAAGACTCTGTATTTCCACTGCAGTGGGCACAGGTTTGATCCCTGTTGAGAAACTAAGGTTCCACATACTGTGTGGTGTGGCAAAACACACACACACACACACACACACACACACAAGTGACACCTATAATGCATGGTAAGTGCTTTGTGAGGATACCAGCAAGTCAAGGATCAAGGGAGACTTCCTTGCAAGTGTCATTTCAGCTAGGTCTTGAAGGGTGAGCAGGAGTTCGTGAGGAATAGCCTACTTTCCTGCCAACATAAGTTTTCTCGATACCTTTGTCTCTGCATGTGAATCAGAAAGGCTTCATGCAGAACCACAGGATCACAGTGAAATATGTACTTGAATGAGCTTTGTGTTTTTCTAAGTGAAAGTCACTTAGTTGTGTCCAACTCTTTGTGACACCATGGTCTGTAGTCCATGGAATTCTCCAGGTCAGAATACTGGAATGGGTAGCCCTTCCCTTCTCCAGGGAATCTTCCCAACCCAGGGATTGAACCCAGGTCTCCTGCATTGCAGGCAGATTCTTTACTGACTGAGCTATCTGGGAAGTTTTTTCTAACAGAAATAATCAAATGTCTAAAGCTTCTCTTGCGTCCAGGAACCCCACCCCACTCTGTCTGCCTCTCTGCCAGCATACCAATGACTACACAGGCTGAATTTCCTTCTTTCCAAACTCAACTGATCCTTTCACATTTCTGTGCTTTGGTACAATCTATTTCTACCTACTAGGACGTCATTCCCAACCGGTTTCTACCAGTGAGTTGGCCCTCAGTCTTCAAGAAGCAAATCGAATCTGAGAAACCATCCCTGATGGCAGAGTCCCTCATTGCTTGAGTTCCCACAGCATCCTGGCCATTTCTCTGTTAGAGGGCACGGTATTACCATGGCTCATTTACTTGTCTGTCTTCTACATGAGACGGAAGATATCAGGGAATGCAGAATGAATGAATGAATGAATGAAGTAAATCGATAAAATGCCTTAAACCTCTTACTATGCTGTTTGTAAGTCAGTGGTAATTCCTTTGTAGAAGGGAAAACACTAACCTAAATCCTTTAGGCAGGGGTTTAATGTGCTCCAACAGATAAATGGCATTGATCCTTTTAGCAAAACCAACACTCGGATTGATACAATGAAAATAAGAGAAGGGATTCTGTCTGGCTTTGCAACCTGTGTTCTCTTATTCATCTTCCAAAACACTCTGAGTATAAAGGAAGGCGAATGATGCTATGAAATATTCATTTTTAAAGGCTTGAGAGAGAAAAGGTTAGTCCATAGCTGAGTGAAAACTAAGCCACATCTTATAAACACGAGCAGGTATCCAAAGGAG
>NW_011472033.1:12105-16491 GCF_000754665.1 Bison bison bison
GAAAAACCTATCTGGGATCCAAGATTAATGAAGAATAGACATAAGAGAGAAGACTATGCTCCTCGTCTGCCTGTAGCAACATCACACGCTACTAACAAAGGAGCCATTTCTACTGATATTTCTTCACTTTCAGCTTTAGCTACTGTTGTTTTACATTGACAAGCGACACACTGCATGCTTTTTTTCCTGCCAATAAAACAGTTTGACTGTCAGCTTATATCTACTGGTTCTTAGTGCACATATAGGCAGCCTACAGTCCATAGGGTCATGAAGAGTCAGACACAACTTAGCAACTGAACAACAACAATTGTCATAGACACTGCAGGCCTCAGGATTTAAAGAGATGAGAGCAGTAAACATTAACAGTCATATAAAGGCACTGGTGCAGGAAGTCTGGGTTAAGTTTCAAAATACTTTTAAAAACATTTGCCAAAGTCTTTGTTTCATTTTAACCAATGGACATTTCAAGTAAAATAAAGTCGATATGTTGCTGATCCATTTTAAATTAACTCATCAAAATGTTGTTTTGCAAGAAGCCAAGAAGCACTTGACTTCTAGAAGAAATCCAGGGCAGGGGAGGGAGGGTGGTCCATGGAGCAAGAGGTGAGTGAAAATTAGAAAACGTCTTCCACTTCCCCATATCTGCCTATGGAACATCATATGCTCACAGGTGGTCAGCCATTCACTGTATAGAATACAATAGATGGACAACAATTTTAGAACTTGTAGGTCTGGGGAGATCAGTTAGTCCAAATCTTTAGACAGTCCAACATTTTATTTATTTGTTTATTTTTTGGCAGTGCCATATGGCATATGGGATCTCAGTTACCTGATCAGAGATTGAACCTGTGCCTCTGGTTTTGGAAGCATGGAGACTTAATCACTGGACCATCAGGGAAATCCCAAGACACTCCAATGTTTTAGAGAGGAAGGCACAGACAGGAAATGACTGGTTCAAGGTCATAGAGTGATGAGAAATATGCAAACATGGAAACCTAGGAGTGCTGATCATTAGTTGATCTATAATACAAAAGGACATTGATAAAGGAAAATTTACCAGAGCAATAATCTGCAAGAGCCCATCTAAGTAAAGCAGGGAGCTGGGCACAAAGATCACCCCTTGCCATGCCATATAGAGACAGCTTGGGAAATCCTAGTTTGTCTTTTACTTAGCTGAAGTCCTATATGTTAAAGGATCCAGAATCTTCATTGAATCCTCCCTTCACCAGTGAGGGGCACTCCTACTTTATAGATAAGAAACCAGAAGGTGATTATGACAAGTCTGGGGGTAAAAAGGAAGCCAAGCCAGCTTAAAGCCAAACGGCTATAGAGACTCCCCCTCCATATCTTTCTTCTTTGGACCTGATGCAAAAACAAAACAGAAACAAAAAGGAAACACTAAGGTGACTCTTCCATACAACAATACATTTTTTTGTAAATATTCAAAAGTGCTTAGAACATTAGCAAATGACATGTTTCCATTGGAGCACTGTTACCTTGCAAAGGGGTGGCACATGCTAGGAGAAAGGCACTGAGAGCTTCAAATGATAATTCTGAAGCAATCAGATGACATGGGATAACGATCACGATACTACTTTAAGAGGAGCTAAACAAGGTGCAAAGCTGATTGCAATGAAAATCCCAATTCTTGTCTCCTAGATGCACATACATGTACAAATAAGCCATCAGGGCAATATTTCTGGGTGGTAATATTATGCCTTAACTTTGTTTTCTTCTATATACCTTGTATACATGCAGAGTACTTAACATTATATAATAATAAAGTTTTATCAGGAAAAGCAGGTAAGACACTTGGTTACAAGCCAAGTTCTAGCCCTAACCCCACCTCTTACTGGATTTCTTATGCTGTTACTATACAGAAATCCCAGTAAAGTGAAAAGAATGTAATAAAACCACACATTCACAGATTTCTTCCTATACATTTCTTATGAACACGTTTATTTATGCTTCTACATCCTGTTTTAAAAGTCTTTCAAAATAATCCATTCTCTAGAGGCTCAGGTGGCTCATCTGTTAAAGAATCTGCCTGCAATGTGGAAGATCTGGGTTCAATCCCTGGGTTGGGGAGATTCCCCTGGAGAAGGGAAAGGCTATCCACTCCAGTATTCTGGCCTGGAGAATTCCATGGACTGTGTAGTTCATTGGATCGCAAAGAGTCGGACACAAATGAGCAACTTTCACTTCAACTCTTTAAAAAAAAAAATCTTTCAAACTAATCCATTCTATATTTAGTGGTTTTTTTTTTTCCATTCTTTGCCAGGATGCCACACCCCTAATCACTTAGGAATCTACCTGTGATAGAAACCATTGAAGGACTCCATTTTCAATCATATAATTAATATGCCCTGCTGTGATCCTCAAACAAAGGCCTTCTTACAGATCACATTAGAGCTTCTGCCTTTTCTACATGGGCATATCCTCAGTGTTGTTGGGTGAGTAGACCTGTTTAGGAGATGAAAGAACTCAGAGACCTCCAGTAAAATGCAGAGAGCAGAAAGAGGAAGAAAAGAGGAAATTCATCATGTGTACCCCTCTGACATATTCACAAACACACCCACCCCTCACCCACAGTTCAAAGGGTCATTACTGAATGTAAGTTTTTATTGTTTAACAAGACATGGAGAGTGAAACATCCACACACAGGAAAACACTGTCAGGTATGCATATGCATTTTATCACAGAAGTCTTGAAGTTAATACATTGGAACATATGGAGCTACAGTCTTGATTGTAACTCATGTGCACAAAGAGAAATGCATCATCTCTGATGGACTGCATTCATTTCTTTAAATATAGGAAAAAGGTGGAGATATTGGAAAAACAAATTTTAATATTCTAATATGTACCAACCCTTTGACCTCTTTAAAAAATGATAAACTATTATAGGACCACTATATGATTTAGCCATGTTCCACCCCCAGTGCAGTGTTACTGTGTTTTAACAAAATGCAAGAGAGAATGAAATAAAAAACACAGACTGTGTTAAAATTCCAAAGAGCTAAATGCAGGACTGAAAGGCAGAATAACTAAAGAAAGGATAGTTATGTACAAAAATAGCCAAAGAGCCTCAAACAGAACTGGGTATCAGACAATCTTAGATAATATTTTTGTCCTCATTCTTGCAGGAATAATTATTTTACCAGCTCTTTGGTTTTTCTTACCATCAAAGATAACACACTGTAATGCTTGCTTTAATGCCTAAGATGTATGTGGTTCCCACACAAGTCACTTGTTCTGATCTGTCAAGCCACTGTAGAATTCAACAGTCTATTCTTATCTGAACCTCCCCCTAAAGAGTTTGGGTGATCTAATTTATAGCTGTAGGCACACACTGAGATTTTCTTCAGAGTCAGGTTCTAGTGCTCCCACTTGCTTGCTGTGTTACTTTGGAAGAAATAACCATCTCCTTCTCTGGATCCAGGTTGACTCACCCATCAGACACAGTAGGTGCTCTCAGAGGGTTTTTCCCATTGTCATACCTGTTTCTCTATATATATTCAAAAAGTTTGAAGTCACACAAAAATATAAAGGCAAATAACTTATAGAAAACCAGGTTCAAAAGGGACTGTTTGGGTAGATTGGTCTTCCCTGGTGGCTCAGCGGTAGAGAATCCACCTGCCAATTTAGGAGACGTGAATTCGATCCATGGGTCAGGAAGATCCCCTGAATGAGGAAATGGCAACCTTCTCCAGTATTCTTAACCTGGGAAATCCCATGGACAGAGGAGCCTGGTGGGCTGCTGTCCATGGGGTCACAAAAGAGTCAGACATGACTTAGCTACTAAATAGCAACAACATTTTGGTAGACAGTTTTCATTATCTTCATTATTTGGTGGAAGTAGCAGGGAAAGGGGCCTCTTTTCATTGGTAAACACTGAGCTGGACTTTTAAAATCTTGATTTCTAAAATGGTTTTGGTGAACATGCTCAACATAAAGACAATGGGCAACCAAGAGAAGGGCCTGTCCTTAGTAGCTATCGTCTGTGTCATTTTGGGATTCAACAGGGAAAGATGGAGTGGGAGTTTCCTTGATGTAGTGAAGAGATCACAAGGTGGGAAGTCTACGTGGACTTGGGCTTGAATTCTGGTTCCATGCTTACTTCATGGCTTTGGGAATACTGGCTGATCACTCAGTGGAAATCTAATAGTCCTACTTCCTAGGGTGTTGAGAGGTTCTAATGAGATGGCAGGCATGCAGACCTAGCACAGTGCCAAGCACATAGTTGATAATCAGTAACTTTAATCCTAGTCTCTTCCATTTTCAGTGGCTCATCTCAAAGTACCACTATCCCCATCGCCCCTGCTCCAAACTTGGGTCAATCTCCTGAGCTGAGATCAGATAAGATGTCAAGGTCAAGAGCCAAAGA
>NW_011472033.1:16736-18459 GCF_000754665.1 Bison bison bison
TCTTATAGAAAATGACTCCATAGACAACATCTGGGAGCAGAGTGGTTACAGAGCACCCTTCCTATGAGAGCCTTGTGTGGCCCAGGATGTCCCCATGGGGTGAACAGAGGCTTCTAGTCCCACACTGTTTTATTTCTATAAGGTGATGCCATGTAAGGATATTTACTAGTCTTACTGAGAACAGCCCTGTTGTTAGAACTGAGGCCACACATGAAAATAGCTGGGTAGGTGTTGGTCTCCTTCCCTTTAGATTATAGACAATACACCACACAGCTACATAACTGGCTACTTTTATCTCCCTGAACAAATTAGCATTTGGTCAGGCCCACTGTCAAATTAAGACATTTCCCTGTGCTTGGTGAGACTGAAAGCCTCAATTTCCAAGCATTAATTGTATCTGCTGGTGGGTGGTGCCTCTACTGGTCAACACCATGGCAACACTCCAAAGGGGAAAGAAAACAACCTACAGGCAGAAACACACAAGTCATGGCATCTCTGGAAGTGTGGCTTTTGCTTTCATCAAATTGGATTTTTGCTCATCAGCAGTGTTCTGTTTCATTTTCAGAAAAATCCCTGTATGGACCCCTCCATGTCAGGGATCATATATAAGCCTACTGAACCCCTCCCCCACCTGCAGAGTACCAGCTCAGTTCCTTAGATGAAATAACCATTCATTTGGATATTTACAAAAATAGAAAGAAACGTATACTAGGCTTCAGAAACATAGTATTTTATGGCAGAAAGATCATACAGTATTTGGTACCTAAGGTAACAGTGCTAGGGACTTGAGAGTTGTGTCACAAATATTTTTGACTAAGTTCATGACAGTTTCACCTGTCCATAATCAAACGTCCTAAATGGATAATGTAAAGCACGTGGGCAATATGTGGCACGAGTGGTGAAAATAAGCCAACATTTGACAATTTTATTCTTGCCAGTTCATTGATGGGAAGAAATAGTGAACCCACCTCCAGATGAAACCTTGTAGGGAAAAGAATAATTATTATAATTGTTTGAGGTCGACCACTGTCATTGATGGAAAGTTAACTGCATGTCTAAACCAGGGTCAGTAATAACCTCTTGACCAAAGATCAAATCATGCTTCCTCAGTTTAAATCACATCTTTTACCACTGTAATTTTAGTCCTGTAATTCTGGATAAATTATCTAAATCATCTATACTTAAGTTTCCTCATTTTACTGTAAGTGTCATAATTGTGTATTAATTTAATTGATGTAGGATTAAATGAGTTAATAAATGTAAATTGCTTAAAATGGAAAAAAAAACCAAGTCATTTCTAATATGGTGCTATTTAGACATAAGGAGAAAGGAAGCCACAAACATTCATTCAGTATTGTTTGACTACAAGAGTGGTCTGCTTATTGATTTCTTCCTGCCTTTAGTGACAGGTAATTAACCTGGATAAGCATGCGCCCTTTGCTCCAAATACATTCTTCATCTTAAACAGAAACTTCCAAATAAATAATCCTTGAGAGTTTTCAAAAAAATAGTATGGAGTGGACATCTTCAGTCCTCCAACTAATGCTAAGAGGCTGGTGGGACAGATATCAGACTGTCCCATTTTATATGAGATAGAAGATCAAAATGCTGAAATGATTGACTCCAAATCACAGTAATAAAAAAAATGAGCACCTGGGGCTCACTGCACCCTGGGGCTTTTGAATCTGTATTCAAACTGCCTTCTAAACCCTTCCTTTCTAAA
>NW_011472034.1:0-4207 GCF_000754665.1 Bison bison bison
TGAGCATCCAGATGATCAGTGCATGATCAGTCACGTGATCAGTGCATGATAGCCAAGTGATCAGTGCATGATAGCCACGTGATCAGTGCATGATAGCCACCTAATCAGTGCATGATCAGTCACTTGATCAGTGCATGATCTGTCACGTGATGAGTGTATGATATCCACGGGACCCATGCATCCCCAGTCACCTGATCAGTGCATTATATCTACGTGATCAGTGCATGATCAGCCACGTGATCACTGCATGATAGCCGCGTGATCTGTGCATGAGGAGTTACGTGATCCGTGCATCATCAGCCACGTGATCACTGAAAGATAGCCAGGTGGTCTGTGCATGATCAGTCAAGTGATCACTGTATGATCAGCCAGATGATCACTGCATGATCGGCACGTGATCAGTGCATGAGCAGTTACGTGATCAGTGCATGATAGGCACCTGATCTGTGCATGATCAGTCAGGTGATCATTGTATGATCAGCCACGTGATCAGTGCATGATAGCCACGTGATCAGTGCATGATTAGCCACGTGATCAGTGTATGAACAGTAACGTGATCAGTGCATTATAGCCACGTGATCAGTGCATGATAACCTCCTGATCAGGGCATGATCATTCAGGTGATCAGTGCATTATCTGTCACGTGATCAGTGTATAATATTCACGTGATCAATACATGCGCAGTCACGTGAGAAGTGCATTATAGCTACTTGATCAGTGCAAGTTCAGCCACGTGATCAGTGCATGATAGCCAAGTGATTACTGAATGATCAGTTACCTGATCAATGTAGGATTAGCCACCGGATCAGTGCATGATAGCCATGTGATCAGTGCATGATCAGTCACGTGATAAGTGCATGCACAGTCACATGATCAGTGCATGATAGCTATGTGATCAGATCATGTTCAGTCATGTGATCAGTGCATAATCGCACGTGATCAGTGCATGATCAGCCACGTGATCAGTGCATGATAGCCACGTGATCAGTGCATGACAGCCACGTGATCAGTGTATGAACAGTCACGTGATCAGTGCATGATAGTCACCTGATCAGTGCATGATAGCCTCCTGATCAGGGCATGATAAATCATGTGATCAGTGCATTATCTGTCACGTGATCAGCGTATAATATTCACGTGATCAATACATGCACAGTCACGTGAGAAGTGCATTATAGCTACTTGATCAGTGCAAGTTCAGCCACGTGATCAGTGCATGATAGCCAGGTGATCAGTGAATGATCAGTTACCTGATCAATGTAGGATTAGCCGCCAGAACAGGGCATGATAGCCATGTGATCAGTGCATGATCAGTCACGTGATAAGTGCATGCACAGTCACATGATCAGTGCATGATAGCCATGTGATCAGTGCATGATCAGTCACGTGGTAAGTGCATGCACAGTCACATGATCAGTGCATGATAGCTATGTGATCAGATCATGTTCAGTCATGTGATCAGTGCATGATAGGCACGTGATCAGTGCATGATCAGCCACGTGATCACTGAATGATAGACACGTGATCTGTGCATGATCAGTCACGTGATCATTGTATGATCAGCCACGTGATCAGTGCATTATAGGCACCTGATTATTGCATGATAGCCACGTAATCAGTGCATGATCAGTTTCGTGATCAGTGGATGCGCAGTCAGGTGATCAGTGCATGATACCCAATTGATAAGTGCATGATCAATCACGTGATCCGTGCATGATCAGCCACGTGGTCAGTGCATGATAGCCCCGTGATCAGTGCATGATAGCCACGTGATCACTGTATGATCATCCACGTGATCAGTGCATAATCAGTCAGGTGATCAGTGCATGATAGCCACGTGATCAGTGTATAAGCATCCACGTGATCTGTGCATGATCAGTCAAGTGATCATTGTATGATCAGCCACGTGATCAGTGCACGATAGCCACGTGATCAGTGCATGAAAACCAAGTGATCAGTGTATGAACAGTCACGTGATCCGTGTATGATAGCCACGTGATCAGTGCATGATAGTCACCTGATCAGTGCATGATAGCCTCCTGATCAGGCCATGATCAGTCATGTGATCAGTGCATTATCTGTCATGTGATCAGCGTATAATATTCACGTGATCAATACGTGCGCAGTCACGTGAGAAGTGCATTATAGCTACTTGATCAGTGCAAGTTCAGCCACGTGATCAGTGCATGATCAGCCACGTGGTCAGTGCATGATAGCCCCGTGATCAGTGCATGATAGCCACGTGATCAGTGCATGACAGCCACGTGATCAGTGTATGAACAGTCACGTGATCAGTGCATGATAGTCACCTGATCAGTGCATGATCAGTCATGTGATCAGTGCATTATCTGTCACGTGATCAGCGTATAATATTCATGTGATCAGTACATGCGCAGTCACGTGAGAAGTGCATTATAGCTACTTGATCAGTGCATGATCAGCCACGTGATCACTGAATGATAGACACGTGATCTGTGCATGATCAGTCAAGTGATCATTGCATGATCAGCCACGTGATCAGTGTATGATAGCCACGTGATCAGTGCATGATTACCACGTGATCAGTGCATGATCAGTTTCGTGATCAGTGCATGCCCAGTCAGGTGATCAATGCATGATACCCTAGTGATAAGTGCATGATCAGCCACGTGATTAGTGCATGATCAGCCACGTGATCAGTGCATGATAGCCACTTGATCAGTGCATGATCAGCCACGTGATCAGTGCATGATCAGTCACGTGATCACTGTATGATCAGCCAGATAATAACTGCATGATCGGCACGTGATCAGTGCATGAGCAGTTACGTGGTCAGTGCATGATAGGCACCTGATCATTGCATGATAGCCACTTGATCAGTGCATGATCAGCCACGTAATCAGTGCATGATAGCCACGTGATCAGTGTAGGAGCATCCACGTGATCAGTGCATGATCAGCCACGTGATCAGTGCATGATAGTCAAGTGATGAGTGTATGATCAGTCACATGATCCATCCATGATAGCCACGTGATCAGTGCATGATCAGTCACGTGATCAGTGCATGATAAGCCACATGATCAGTTCATGTTCAGCCACGTGATCAGTTCATGTTAACCAGGTGATCAGTGAATGAACAGTCTCGTGATCCGGGCATGATAGCCCCGTGATCAGTGCATGATCAGCCACGTGATCAGTGCATGATAGCCACGTGATCACTGTATGATCATCCACGTGATCAGTGCATAATCAGTCATGTAATCAGTGCATGATAGCCAGGTGATCAGTGTATAAGCATCCACGTGATCCGTGCATGATCAGTCAAGTGATCATTGTATGATCAGCCACGTGATCAGTGCATGATAGCCACGTGATCAGTGAATGATCAGTTACCTGATCAGTGTAGGATTCGCTGCCGGATGAGTGCATGATCAGAACCGTGATAAGGGCATGCACAGTCACATGATTAGTGCATGATAGCTATGTGATTAGATCATGTTCAATCATGTGATCAGTGCATGATCAGCCACGTGGTCAGTGCATGATAGCCACGTGATCAGTGTATGAACAGTCACGTGATTAGTGCATGATAGCCACGTCATCAGTGCATGATAGCCTCCTGATCAGTGCAGTGATCAGTTCAGTGTGATCAGTGCATGATCAGCCATGGATCAGTGCATGATAGCCACGTGATCTGTGCATGATCAGTCAAGTGATCATTGTATGATCAGCCACGTGATCAGTGCATGATAGCCACGTGATCTGTGCGTGATCAGTCAAGTGATCACTGTTTGATCAGCCATATGATCAGTGCATGATAGGCATGTGATCAGTGCATGATCAGCCACGTGAGCACTGCCTGATAGCCACGTGATATGTGCATTATCAGTCAAGTGACCATTGTATGATCAGCCACTTGATCAGTGCATGATAGGCACCTGATCATTGCATGATAGCCAGGTGATCAGTGCATGATAACCAAGTGATCAGTGTATGAACAGTCACGTGATCCGTGCATGATAGCCACGTGATCAGTGCATGATAGTCACCTGATCAGTGCATGATAGCCTCCTGATCAGGGCATGATCAGTCATGTGATCAGTGCATTATCTGTCACGTGATCAGCGTATAATATTCACGTGATCAATACGTGCGCAGTCACGTGAGAAGTGCATTATAGCTACTTGATCAGTGCAAGTTCAGCCACGTGATCAGTGCATGATAGCCA
>NW_011472034.1:7023-10371 GCF_000754665.1 Bison bison bison
AGCCACGTGGTCAGTGCATGATAGCCCCGTGATCAGTGCATGATCAGCCACGTGATCAGTGCATGATAGCCACGTGATCACTGTATGATCATCCACGTGATCAGTGCATGATCAGTCACGTGATCAGTGCATGAGAGCCAACTGATCATTGCATGATCAGTCATGTGATCAGTGCATGATCCGAAATGTGATCAGTGCATGATCAGCCACGTGATCAGTGCACGATAGCCACATGATCAGTGCATGATTACCACGTAATCAGTGCATGATCAGTTTCGTGATCAGTGGATGCGCAGTCAGGTGATCAGTGCATGATACCCAATTGATAAGTGCATGATCAATCACGTGATCCGTGCATGATAGCCACGTGATCAGTGTAGGATCAGCCACGTGATCACTGCCTGATAGCCACGTGATATGTGCATTATCAGTCAAGTGATCATTGTATGATCAGCCACGTGATCAGTGCATGATAGTCAAGTGATGAGTGTATGATCAGTCACATGATCCATGCATGATAGCCATGTGATCAATGCATGATCAGCCACGTGATCAGTTCATGTTAACCAGGTGATCAGTGAATGAACAGTCACGTGATCCGTGCATGACAGCCAGGTGATCAGTGCATGATCAGTCACGTGATCCGGGCATGATAGCCACTTGATCAGTGCATGATCAATCACGTGATCAGTGCACGATCAGCCACGTGATCAGTGCATGATAGCCACGTGATCAGTGCATGATAGTCACGTGATCAGTGAATGATCAGTTACCTGATCAATGTAGGATTAGCCGCCGGATCAGTGCATGATAGCCATGTGATCAATGCATGATCAGTCACGGGATAAGTGCATGCACAGTCACATGATCAGTGCATGATAGCTATGTGATCAGATCATGTTCAGTCATGTGATCAATGCATGATAGGCACGTGATCAGTGCCTGATCAGCCACGTGATCACTGAATGATAGCCACGTGATCTGTGCATGATCAGTCAAGTGATCATTGTATGATCAGCCACGTGATTAGTGCATTATAGGCACCTGATAATTGCATGATAGCCACGTAATCAGTGCTTGATTAGTTTCGTGCTCAGTGCATGCACAGTCAGGTGATCAAGCATGATACCCAATTGATAAGTGCATAATCAATCACGTGATCCGTGCATGATCAGCCACGTGATCTGTGCATGATAGCCCCGTGATCAGTGCATGATCAGCCACGTGATCACTGTATGATCATCCACGTGATCAGTGAATAATCAGTCACGTGATCAGTGCATGATAGCCAGGTGATCGGTGTATAAGCATCCACGTGATCTGTGCATGATCAGTCAGGTGATCATTGTATGATCAGCCACGTGATCAGTGCACGATAGCCACGTGATCAGTGCATGATTACCACGTAATCAGTGCATGATCAGTTTCGTGATCAGTGCATGCGCAGTCAGGTGATCAGTGCATGATACCCAAGTGATACGTGCATGATCAGCCACGTGATTAGTGCATGATCAGCCACGTGATCAGTGCATGATAGCCACTTGATCAGTGCATGATCAGTCACGTGACCAGGACAGGGTAGCTATGTGATCACTGCATGATCAGTCACGTGATCAGTGCATGATAGCAAGGTGATCAATGCATGATCAGTCACATGATCCGTGCATGATAGCCACGTGATCAGTGCATGATGAGTCACGTGATCAGTGCATGGGCAGTCACATGATCAGTGAATGAGAGTCACTGGATCAGTGCATGATAGCCACGTGATCAGTGCATGATACCACCTAATCAGTGCATGATCAGTTTCGTGATCTGTGCATCCCCAGTCAGGTGATCAGTGCATGATACCCAAGTGATAAGTGCATGATCAGTCACGTGATCAGTGCATGATAGCCAAGTGATCATTGCATGATCAGTCACATGATCAGTGCATGATAGCCACGTGATCAGTGCCTGCACATTCCCGTAGTCAGTGCCTCTCAGTCACGTGAGCACTGCATGATAAACATGTGATCAGTGCGTGATCAGCCACGTGATCAGTGCATGAACAGCCACGTGATCAGTGAATGATAGCCAGGTGATCAGTGCATGATAGCCACGTGATCAGTGCATGATCAGACACGGGATCAGCACATGATAGCCACGTGATCAGTGCATGATCAGCCACGTAATCAGTGCATGATACACAAGTGATAAGTGCATGATAAGTCACGAGATCCATGCATGGTCAGCCACGTGATCAGTACATGATAGCCATGTGATCATTGTATGAGCATCCACATGATCAGTGCATGAACAGTCACGTGATCCGTGCATGATAGCCACGTGATGAGTGCATGATCAGTCACGTGATCCGTGCATGATAGCCACGTGATCAGTGCGTGATCAGTCACGTGATCAGTGCAGGATAGCCACGTGATCAGTGCATGATTACCACGTAATCAGTGCATGATCAGTTTCGTGATCTGTGCATCCCCAGTCAGGTGATCAGTGCATGATACCCAAGTGATAAGTGCATGATCAGTCACGTGATCAGTGCATGATAGCCAAGTGATCATTGCATGATCAGTCACATGATCAGTGCATGATAGCCACGTGATGAGTGCATCATCATTCACGTGATCAGTGCATGATAGCCACGTGATCAGTGTATGAACAGTTACGTGATCCGTGCATGATAGTCACGTGATCAATGCATGATCAGTCACGTGATCTGTGCATGATCAGCCACGTGATCAGTGAATGATAGCCACGTGATCAGTGCATGATCATTGTCATGTGATCAATGTATGACAAGCCACGTGAACAGTGTGTGCTCGCTCACATGATCAGGGCCTGCTGAGCTGCCTGATTCCTGTCTGCTCATCTGCTTAACAATTGCCAGCTGAGCTGCATGATTCCTCCCTGTCATCTGCTTGACAATTGCCAGCTGTGCTGCGTAATTCCTGTCTGCTCAGCTGCTTGATTATTGCCATCTGAGCAGCATGATTCGTCATAGATGAGCTCCAAGATTATTGCCTGCTGATTGTGTGATTCGTGCCTACTCAGCTCTTTAATTATTGCCTCCAGAGCCACATGATCAGTGTATGATAGCAAACATGATCAGCGCATGATCAGTCACCTGATCCGTGCATGATAGCCACGTGATCAGTGCGTGATCAGTCACGTGATCTGTACATGATAGCCACGTGATCAGTGTATGAAAAGTCACGTGATCAATGCATGATAGTCACCTGATCAGTGCATGATAGCCTCCTGATCAGTGCATGATCAGTCATGTGATCAGTGCATGATAGCCACGTGATCACTGTATAATATTCACGTGATCAATACATGCGCAGTCAC
>NW_011472035.1:0-795 GCF_000754665.1 Bison bison bison
AGAGTTCATGATTAGTCACGTGATCTGTGCATGACAGGCACGTAATCAGTGCATGATATCCACGTGATCTGTGAATTATAGCCACGTGATCAGTTCATGATTATTCACGTGATCTGTGCATGACCAGGCATGTGAACAGTGTATGATCAGCCACGTGATCAGTGCATGATTAGTCAAGTGATAGGTGCGTGAACAGTCCCATGATCAGTGCCTGATTAGCCACTTGATCAGTGCAGGATCAATTACGTGATCAGTGCATGATCAGTCACGTGACCAGTACATGGTTACTACGTGATCATTGCATGATCAGCCACGTGAGCAGGGCATGATACCCACGTGATCAGTGCATGATCAGTCACGTGATTAGTACATGATCAGTCACGTGAACAGTGCATGATCATTTACGTGATCTGTGCATGATAAGTCACATGACCAGTATATGGTAGCTACGTGATCATTGCATGACCAGCCACGTGTGCAGTGCATAATAGCCACCTGATGTGTGCATGATCAGTTACGTGAGCAGAGTATGATCAGCCACGTGATCAGTGCATGATCAGTCACGTGATCAGTGTATGATCATCCAGGTGATCAGTGCATGTGGAGTCATGTAATCAATGCATGATAGCGCCGAGATCAGTGAACAATCAGTCCCGTGATGAGTGTATGACCAGCCAAGGGATCAGTGCAAGATAGCTACGTTATCAGTGCATGATCAGTCACATGATCAGTGCATGATCAGCCACGTCATCAGTGCATGATAGCCACGTGATCATGACTGATCATGAAATTACG
>NW_011472035.1:4731-5721 GCF_000754665.1 Bison bison bison
ACAGTCACGTGATCACTGCATGATGAGCCACGTGATCAGTGCAGGATCAATGACGTGATCAGTGCATCACCAGTCACGTGACCAGTACATGGTAGCTACGTGATCAGTGCATGACCAGCCAAGTGATCAGTGCATGATCAGTCACGTGATCAGTGTATGATCAGCCATGTGATCAGTGCATGATCAGCCACGTCATCAGTGCATGATAGCCACGTGATCATTGCATAAAATTACGTGATCAGTGCATGCACAATCACGTGATCATGATAGTCACGTGATCACCGGATGATAAGTCACGTGATACGTGTGTGATCAGCCACGTGATCAGTGCATGATATCAGTGCATGATAGCCACGTGATCAGTGCAGGATCAGCCACGTGAGCCGAGCATGATAGCCACATGATCAGTGCATGATCAGTCACCTGATCAGTACATGATCAGTCACGTGAACAGTGCATGATCAGTTACGTGAGCAGTGTATGATCAGGCACGTGATCAGTGCATGGTCAGACACGTGAACAGTGTATGATCAGCCACGTGATCAGTGCATGATATCAAAGGGATCAGTGCAAGATCAATCACGTGATCAGTGTGTGATCAGCCACGTGAACAGTGCATGCTCAATCACGTGATCAGGACCTGCTGAGCTGCGTGATTACTGTCTGCTCATCTGCTTGACAATTGCCAGCTGAGCTGCACTATTCCTGCCTGTCATCTCCTTGACAATTGCCAGCTGTGCCACGTAATTCCTGCCTGCTCATCTACTTGTTTATTGCCAGCTGAGCAGCATGATTTCTCAGAGATGAATTCCATGATTATATCCTGCTGAATGATTCATGCCTACTCAGATCTATGTTCATTGCCTCCAGAGGCACATGACCAGCATGTGACACCAAACATGATCAGCCACCTGATCAGTGCGTGCACAGTCCCCTGATCAGCGCCTGTCAGTCACTGATCACTGCCTGATAAACACGTGATCAGTGCCC
>NW_011472036.1:0-643 GCF_000754665.1 Bison bison bison
ATAGTCGCCTAGGCCATCTCTCCTTGGAATACCCTGGATCAGTTGGGTCTGGTCCCCGGCAGGTGGCGACCGAACAGGGACCTCAGGAGGCAATACTCAAAGAGCTGAGCAGACACGAACCACGCAATCAGCAGGCAATAAGCATGGAGCTCAGCAGTGACGAATCATGCTGCTCAACTGGCAATAATCAAGCACGTGACCAGGCAGGAATCACGCAGCTCAGCTGGCAATTGTCAAGCAGATGAGCCGACAGGAATCACGCAGCTCAGATGGCAATTGTCATGCAGATGAGCCGGCAGGATTCACGCAGCTCAGCAGGCCCTGATCCCGTGACTCTGCAGGCACTGATCACGTGGCTGATCAAGTACAGATCACGTGACTGAGCATGCACTGATCACGTGGCTATCACCCACTGATGACGTGGGTGATCAGGCACTGATCACATGGCTCATCATGCACTGATCACGTGTTTATCAGGCAGTGATCAGTGACTGACAGGCGCTGATCAGGGGACTGTGCACGCACTGATCAGGTGGCTGATCAGGAACTGACCACCTGAATGCGAATGCAGTGATCACGTGGCTGGTCGTTCACTGATCACGTGTTTATCATACGGTGATCACGTGACTGAGAGGCGCTGATC
>NW_011472036.1:4214-5621 GCF_000754665.1 Bison bison bison
GCGCATGCACTGATGACGTGGCTGATCAGGCACTGATCACAGGGCTCATCATGCACTGATCAGGTGTTTATCAGGCAATGATCAGTGACTGACAGGCGCTGATCATGGGACTGCCCACGCACTGATCAGGTGGCTATCATGCACTGATGACGTGACTGCGCATGCACTGATGACGTGGCTGATCGGGCACTGATCACGTGGCTCATCATGCACTGATCACGTGTTTATCAGGCAGTGATCAGTGACTGACAGGCGCTGATCAGGGGACTGTGCACGCACTGATCCCGTGGCTGATCAGGAACTGATCACCTGACGGCACATTCCGTGATCACGTGGCTGATCGTTCACTGATCACGTGTTTATCATACAGTGATCCCGGGACTGAGAGACGCTGATCACGTGACTGTGCAGTCAGTTATCACGTGGCTGATCATGCACTGATATCGTGACTCAGCATGCACTGACCATGTGCCCGGAGCCGCTGAGGCATTCCATTCTGGACAAAGGTCATGAGGAAGGAGACTCGGCATATGCAAATTCGGGACTGAGCCTCAGGAGTCCACCCGGATATTCTCGAGCATCTCCCCCCCAAAATAACCAGAGTCTGCCTAATTTATTGCTTTGTGCTCTCACCTCTGATTTCACTGGGGGCTGTCCCCCACCACCATCTCGCTCTCTCTGTCAAAGAGTTGCCTTACAGCTCCAATTCATAAAGTTCCTTGTCATTCTTCCCTTTAACTTCCAGCTGAGTCTCCATCTGGAGCGCGGAACCCACCACGCTTCCTAATTATGCCTGGGCTGCTATGACCCACTCGAGAAGGTGTCTAGGGTGAGGCACCTTCCCCTCTTCGAGAGGGCGCCTGCGGCCTACGTAAGTGGTGCAAACTTCTTGTCTTGAAGTTTTCTTGGTCTCCCGCGTAAACCAAGCTACTCAGTCTCTTTTCTCCACCGAATTTTCCTACTGAGCTCTCCTCATACTATTATTCTTGATATCTCTGATTAGCATATCAATAGTCGCCTAGGCCATCTCTCCTTCGAATACCCTGGATCAGTTGGGGCTGGTCCCCGGCAGGTGGCGACTGAACAGGGACCTCAGGAGGCAATACTCAAAGAGCTGAGCAGACACGAACCACGCAATCAGCAGGCAATAACCTGGAGCTCAGCAGTGACGGATCATGCTGCTCAACTGGCAATAATCAAGCACGTGACCAGGCAGGAATCACGCAGCTCGGCTGGCAATTTTCAAGCAGATGAGCCGACAGGAATCACGCAGCTCAGTTGGCAATTGTCATGCAGATGAGCCGGCAGTAATCACGCAGCTCAGCAGGCCCTGACCACGTGACTCCGCAGGCACTGATCACGTGGCTGATCAAGTACAGATCACGTGACTGAGCATGCACTGATCAC
>NW_011472036.1:8596-9827 GCF_000754665.1 Bison bison bison
ACTAATCATGGACTGATCAGGTGACTGATCATGCACTGATCACGTGACTCATCATGCACTGATCACATGACTAATCATGCACTGAACACGTGGCTATCATGCACTGATCACGTGACTGATCATGCACTGATCACGTAATTGATCATGCACTGATCACGTAATTGATCATGCACTGATCACGTGGCTGATCATGCACTGTTCACGGAATTGATCATGCACTAATCACGTGGCTGATCATACACTAATCACGTGACTGATCATGCACTGATCACGTGGCTATCATGCACTGATCACGTGGCTGATCATACACTGATCACGTGCCTGGTCATGCACAGATCACGTGACTAATCATGCACTGATCACGTGGCTATCATGCACTGATACCGTGACTGAGCATGGACTGATCACATGACTATCATTTAGTGACCAAGTGACTTAATGGTGCTGATCATGTGACTGATCATGCGCTGATCATGTTTGCTATCATACACTGATCATGTGCCTCTGGAGGCAATGAACAAAGAGCTGAGTAGGCAGGAATCAGTCAGCAGGCAATAATCATGGAACTCAACTGGGAGGAATCATGCTGCTCAGCTGGCAATAATCAAGTAGATGAGCAGGCAGAAATTACGCAACACAGCTGGCAATTGTCAAGCAGATGACAGGCAGGAATCGTGAAGCTCAGCTGGCAATTGTCAAGCAGATGAGCAGAGAGTAACCACGCAGCTCAACAGGCCCTGATCACGTGGCTGATCATGCACTGATCACGTGACTGATCATGCACTGATCACTTCACTAATCATGGACTGATCAGGTGACTGATCATGCACTGATCACGTGACTGTTCATGCACTGATCACTTGACTAATCATGAGCTGATCACGTGACTGATCATGAACTGATCACGTGTCTGTTCATGCACTGATCACGTGACTACCATGTACTGGTCACGTGACTGATCATGGACTCATCAGGTGACTGATCATGCAATATTCACGTGACTGATCATGCACTGATCACATGACTGATCATGCACTGATCTCGTGGCTTATCATGCACTGATCACGTGGCTCATCATGCACTGATCCCATGACTAATCATGCACTGATCACGTGGCTATCATACACTGAACACGAGACTGATCATGCACTGGTCACGTCTATATCATGCACTAATCATATGACTGCCCATGCACTGATCACGTGGATGATCATACACTGATCATGTGACA
>NW_011472036.1:9927-10192 GCF_000754665.1 Bison bison bison
CTGCTCAACTGGCAATAATCAAGCACGTGACCAGGCAGGAATCACGCAGCTCAGATGGCAATTGTCATGCAGATGAGCCGGCAGGAATCACGCAGCTCAGCAGGCCCTGATCACATGACTCTGCAGGCACTGATCACGTGGCTGATCAAGTACAGATCACGTGACTGAGCGTGCACTGATACGTGTTTATCAGGCAGTGATCAGTGACTGACAGGCGCTGACCAGGGGACTCTGCACGCACTGATCAGGTGGCTGATCAGGAACT
>NW_011472036.1:14070-15072 GCF_000754665.1 Bison bison bison
TACTGTTCACGTGAGTGATCATGCACTGATCAGGTAATTGACAATGCACTGATCACGTGGCTGATCATGCACTGATCACATAATTGATCATGCACTAATCTCGTTGCTGATCATACACTGATCACGTGCCTGGTCACGCACAGACCACGGGACTAATCACGCACTGATCACGTGGCTATTATGCACTGCTCACGTGGCTAATCATGCAATGATCACGAAGCTACCATGTACTGCTCACGAGACTGATCATGCACTGATAACCTGGCTTATCATGCATTGATTTCGTGGCTGATCATTCACTGATATCGTGACTGAGCATGGACTGATCACATGACTATCATGTAGTGATCAAGTGACCTAATGGTGCTGATCATGTGACTGATCATGCGCTGATCATGTTTGCTATCATACACTGATCATGTGCCTCTGGAGGCAATGAACAAAGAGCTGAGTAGGCAGGAATCAGTCAGCAGGCAGCAATCATGGAACTCAGCTGGGAGGAATCATGCGGCTCAGCCTGCAATAATCAAGTAGATGAGCAGGCAGGAATTACACAGCACAGCTGGCAATTGTCAGCAGATCAGCAGAGAGTAATCACGCAGCTCAACAGGCCCTGATCACGTGGCTGATCATGCACTGATCACGTGACTGTTCATGCACTGATCACGTGAATGATCATGCACTGAACACGTGGCTATAATGCACTGATCACGTGGCTGATCATACACTGATCACGTGCCTGGTCATGAACAGATCACTTGACTAATCATGAACTGATCACGTGACTGATCATGCACAGATCACGTGAATGATCATGCACTGAACACGTGGCTATCATGCACTGCTCACGTGGCTGATCATGCAATGATCACGTAGCTACCATGTACTGGTCACGTGACTGATCATGCACTGATCACGTAACTGATCATGCACTGATCACGGCGCTATCATGCACTTATTACTTGGCTGATCATACACTGATCACGAGACTGATCATGCACT
>NW_011472037.1:0-611 GCF_000754665.1 Bison bison bison
AATTCTAACAAAAATTTAGAGAAGAGCTAACACCTATCCTGCTCAAACTCTTCCAGAAAATTGCAGAGGAAGGTAACCTTCCAAACTCATTTTATGAGGCCACCATCACCCTAATACCAAAACCTGACAAAGATCCCACAAAAAAAAGAAAACTACAGGCCAATATCACTGATGAACATAGATGCAAAAATCCTAAACAAAATTCTAGCAATCAGAATCCAACAACATATTAAAAAGATCATACACCATGACCAAGTGGGCTTTATCCCAGGGATGCAAGGATTCTTTAAAATCCGCAAATCAATCAATGTAATACACCACATTAACAAATTGAAAAACAAAAACCATATGATTATCTCAATAGATGCAGAGAAAGCCTTTGACAAAATTCAACATCCATTTATGATAAAAACTCTCCAGAAAGCAGGAATAGAAGGAACATACCTCAACATAATAAAAGCTATATATGACAAACCCACAGCAAACATTATCCTCAATGGTGGAAAATTGAAAGCATTTCCTCTAAAGTCAGGAATAAGACAAGGGTGCCCACTTTCACCATTACTATTCAACATAGTTTTGGAAGTTTTGGCCACAGCAATCAGAGCAGA
>NW_011472038.1:0-1151 GCF_000754665.1 Bison bison bison
AGTTTTCTGAATGTTGAGCTTTAAGCCAGCTTTTTCACTCTCCTCTTTCACTTTCATCAAGAGGCTCTTTAGTTCCTCTTAACTTTCTGCCATAAAGGTGGTGTCATCTACATATCTGAGGTTATTGATATTTCTCCTGGCAAACTTGATTCCAGCTTGTGTTTCTTCTTCCCAGCATTTCTCATGATGTACTCTGCATAGAAGTTAAATAAGCAGGGTGACAATATACAGCCTTGACATACTCCTTTTCCTATTTGGAACCAGTCTGTTGTTCCATGTCCAGTTCTAACTGTTGCTTTCTGACCTGCATATAGGTTTCTCAAGAGGCCAGTCAGGTGGTCTGGTAGTCCCATCTCTTTCAGAATTTTCCACATTTTGTGATCCACACAGTCAAAGGTTTGGCATCAGAGCCTATATTGTGGTCTTCTTGCTCCCTCTGCCCAGTTCTACTCCCCCTCTCTCTTTTCACAGGTGTTACTATACAAACAACTTTTCACACTCCTAAGTCCATCCTGTGTCTGTTTCCCATAAACCCCAAAGTGGCAGATGGATCATATTAAGAATCTGGGAAGACTTCATGGATAGAATGATTCACAGAATCACTCAAAACTAAGGATATAAATGCTAACAAAAATATACAAGTAATACTATTCTAAATAAGACTATAAAAGGCGGAAGTTAACTTGGAGTGGTATACTAGAACTCTGAAAAGAGGAAAGCGCTGGAAATCAACAAGTCTGACCTGTTAAGCTACTCCACAGCAGCAAACACATGAGAGAGATAACAATGGAGTCCAGCTGGATTGAAGGGGTTTTCTAGGATATTTTTACCTTTCTTATTTGTCAGTTTGATTTCTAGAGAATAAAGGTTAAGTGTTGCAACCTTGTTCAAAATACTGCAGCGCTCCATTGAGATTAGAGGTTCAGTGTGGGAACTGACATTTCTGCATTCCCAGGCAAGGGAAGAAAAAGAAAGAATAGAGCAAAAGTGAGGGACAGAGACAGAGATGGGCAGAAACAGAGACAGAGCCTAACAGAGTTCAGGAGGCAGCTCAACCTAAGACCTGTCCTCACCAACTTGTCCAGTTCAGTAGAAGCAACTGGCCTTACTTTAAACCAATGGTATCCCAGCCAGGAATACATGTTGCATGT
>NW_011472038.1:1251-3342 GCF_000754665.1 Bison bison bison
GTATTTTCTCTTTATAGTATTAAAGGCAATGCTGATAGGAGGTTATGGTTCAGTACACAGATAGTACATCGCCTATCATGAAATTTGCCCGATCATCCTTCCTCCCAGTACTCTGTCAAGAGTCAGCTCTCTCTGATCAAATTCACACAAATGACTTACTTTCTTGATCCCACTTCTGCTTCAACCAAGAACTTAATCTCTCCCAAGGCAGTCATTTGATCTAACAGTCTAAGGTCATGCAGCCACTACTGAGCAGATGAGCTAGGAATAGAGTTCAGGTCCCTGTGGGATTGGAACTTCAAAAAGACCTAGAGACCCCTCCATTTGCACAAGCTCACTTGTATGGCCCACATAACTACAGGGGAGCAAGGAAGTATAGCTAAGCTGTGTTTCCAAGGAGAGAAGATCCAGGTATTAGTGAACAGTTTCTATACAGCACTCTATTTCCAACTGTTCTTAAATGCATGTGGTAGCCACACCCATCTGTTACACTGGAAGCAACAAGGATATTAGTACCTCTTACCCAGGGAAAACTCATCACCTTGCCCCAGGATCTGACAATCTCAAGAAAGTTAAGAGTGTATGTGCCTTCTCTGTACTCTGTTTCTCAGCCAGTCAGTTGAAAGGGATTCAGTAGAGGACTCCCAAAGGCACTAGTTACTGGTAGATAGATCTCCAAATCACCACTTAGAGAACAACTACCCAAGAGAGCCACCAAACTCTCATCAGACTGTCTTATGTGTGAGAAATACACTTGTATTGTGTTAAGCCACTGAGATCAGGAATTGTTTATACAGCAGCTAGCATTAATTGTCTTGACTAATATAGAATCTGTATGTTCCTGAGAAGGGCCCAGGTGGAGTTAGTCAAAGGACTGGGAGGGATCATACCCCATCCAATGATGTATTCATTTGCTTGGGGCTTCCATACCAAAGTACCACAGACTGGGTGGCTTAAAAAAAACAGAAATGTATTGTCTCTCAGTTCTGGAGACTCGAAGTTCAAGATTAAGGTATTGGCAGAGGTTTTCCTTCTGAGGCTTGTGAGGGAAGGCTCTGTACCCGGCCTTTTCTAGGCTTGTAGACACATCACCCCAATCTCTGCGTAGGTCTTTCCACAGCCTTCTCTGTGTTCAGATTTCTTCTTCTCTTAAAGATTCCAGTCATTTTGAACCAGGGATCCATCCTACTCCAGTGTGACCTCATCCTACTGTAACTGATTACATCTGCAATCACCCTGTTTAAAAACAATGCCACTTCTGAAGTACTGAGGTTTAGGGCTTCAACCTATAAATCTGGAGGCATTCAATTCAACCCCAAATCAGGAACTACCACTGCTCATTCCCCTCGTCTACCTTGGGATAGGCTTTTCCTGTGACTTACCTTTCACTAGGTCTATAGATTCAAATAATGAGTGCCGACTCTGAAAACTGGATTTCATAAGAAAATAGTAAGTGAACAAACCTGTGTGATAAAATCCAGGCCATGTCAGAATGGGCACCAGAGCTCCAGTTGGGAGCCTTTCCCCAGGAGCAGGAAGAACTGCAACCTAGGCCTGAAGGCGACTAAATGAGCGTCCTATAGTTAGTGATTCCTTTCCTATAAACCTCTGTTTCTTAGTGCATGGTATATTACAAGGCTTATCCCCACCACACACATGCAAGCTGCCTCCTGGTTTCCTGACTCACTGAATGTCAAATGTGGTGCGATGCTGAGGTGGCACTGCTAAACTTAGAAGGCTCAAAGTTGCCAATTAATTCTGTGCAAAAAAAAAAGTGTTTGTATCAGCCTTCACTTTTGGCTCAGCCTGATATTCTCCAGCTTCTGCCAGTGTGGGGCCTCCTCAGAAGCAACTGCTCGCCTTGGGCCTGGGAACAAAGCAATCATCACTTGGGGCAAAGGGACTGGCCTATTTGTTGGACAGCAGCTGGCTATATTTATCCCACTCCCACCCCCTCTTGCCCTGTATTAATTTTATATTCAGTTCGGTTCAGTCGCTTAGTTGTGTCCGACTCTTTGCGACCCCATGAATCACAACACGCCAGGCCTCCCTGTCCATCACCAACTCCCAGAGTTCACTCAAACTCATGTC
>NW_011472038.1:3449-3675 GCF_000754665.1 Bison bison bison
AGCTTTAGCATCATTCCTTCCAATGAACACCCAGGACTGATCTCTTTTAGAATGGACTGGTTGGATCTCCTTGCAGTCCAAGGGACTCTCAAGAGTCTTCTCCAACAAAACATTTCAGAAGCATCAACTCTTCAGCGCTCAGCTTTCTTCACAGACCAAATCTCACATCCATACATGACCACTGGAAAAACCATAGCCTTGACTAGACAGACCTTTGTTGGCAAAG
>NW_011472038.1:4157-9329 GCF_000754665.1 Bison bison bison
GGCATATTTGAGGTTATTGATATTTCTCCTGGCAATCTTGATTCCAGCTTGTGCTTCTTCCAGCCCAGGATTTCTCATGATGTACTCTGCATAGAAGTTATATAAGCAGGGTGACAATATACAGCCTTAACATACTCCTTTTCCTATTTGGAACCAGTCTGTTGTTCCATGTCCAGTTCTAACTGTTGCTTCCTGACCTGCATACAGGTTTCTCAAGAGGCAGGTCAAGGGGTCTGGTATTCCCATCTCTTTCAGAATTTTCCACAGTTTATTGTGATCCACACAGTCAAAGGCTTTGGCATAGTCAATAAAGCAGAAATGGATGTTTTTCCGGAACTCTCTGGCTTTTTTGATGATCCAGCGGATGTTGGCAATTTGATCTCTGGTTCCTCTGCGTTTTCGAAAACCAGCTTGAACATCTGGAAGTTCACGGTTCACGTATTGCTGAAGCCTGGCTTGCAGAATTTTGAGCATTACTTTACTAGCATGTGAGATGAGTGCAATTGTACGGTAGTTTGAGCATTCTTTGGCATTGCCTTTCTTTGGGATTGGAGTGAAAATTGACCTTTTCCAGTCCTGTGGCCACTGCTGAGTTTTCCAAATTTGCTGGCATATTGAGTGCAGCACTTTCACAGCATCATCTTTCAGGATTTGAAATAGCTCAACTGGAATTCCATCACCTCCACTAGCTTTGTTCATAGTGATGCTTTCTAAGGCCCACTTGACTTCACATTCCAGGATGTCTGGCTCTAGGTGAGTGATCACACCATCGTGATTATATTGCTGTGTAACAAATGACCACAAGTTTAGCTATTGTAAACAGTACATGTTTATTAACTCGATTTCTGTGGGTTAGGAGTCTGGATACCATTCAGGTGAGTCCTCTGCTTGGGTTCTCACAAGACCACAGTGGAGGTATCAGTCAGGTTGCCTTCTCATCTGGAGTTTAAGTCCTTTTCCAAGCTCCCATAGCTGCGAACAGTATTCATTTCTTTATGCTCTAGACTGAGGGCCCTGATTTTTGCTGCTTCTTAACTGTAGGCTCCCTCGAGGTCCTAGAGGCTGAGGCAGTCACAGAATAGCTGTTTGCTTCTTCAAAGCCAGCAGAAGAATCTCTCCAGTTTGCTAGAAGGCAGTCTTAAATAACATGATGTAACCACGCAAATTACCTCTTATTATCTTTGCCATACTCTACTGTTTCAGGTGTGGGAAGGGATTATACAAAAGTGTAACTCATTGAAGGTCACTTTAGGGTATGTCTGCCACCCCTACTCCCTGACCACTTACCTTCAAGCACATTAGTTGCTGACTGTTTCTGCTCATAATACTAGCAACAAAGCTTGGGTTGGGGCTTAAGGTGTCATTTTTGGTTATTTTGTTCTCCTTAACTACTTGTCAGGGCAAGTACATTCCTTTGTGATCATCATTATCATGCCAGGTAAGTCACACATAGGTTATTACTTATGTGGGCACCAAGGCTTAGCCAACCCCACAGAATTACACAGGTGATCCCTGGACCAGTAGCATCAGCATCCTGTGGAAGTTTGTTACAAATGCAAATTCTCAGGCTCTACCCAAGACCTTATGAATCACAAACTCTGGGTTAGGGTCCTGCAGTCTGTATTTTAATCTGCTGTCCAAGGGTTACTGATACATGCACAAGGTTGAGTACCACCGAGTTTATAAACAGGCTTTATGAAAAAAAGGGGAATTTAAATAGCCGACAAAGAGCTTGAGAATAGAAAATACAGTTCCTGCCATGTATGAGTTTACTTGGCTTCCCTGGTGGCTCAGATGGTAAAGACTCTGCCTCCAATGCACCAGTTCAATCCCTGAGTGGGTAAGATCCCCTGGAGGAGGAAATGGCAACCCATTCCAGTATTCTTGCCTAGAAAATTCCATGGACAGAGGAGCCTGGTAGACTACAGTCCATAGGGTCACAAAGAGTTGGACACCACTGCTGCTGCTGCTAAGTCACTTCAGTCGTGTCTGACTCTGTGCAACCCCATAGACAGCAGCCCATCAGGCTTCTCTGTCCCTGAGATTCTCCAGGCAAGAACACTGGAGTGGGTTGCCATTTCCTTCTCCAATGCATGAAAGTGAAAAGTGAAAGTGAAGTCGCTCAATCGTGTCCGACCCTTAGCAACCCTATGGACTGCAGCCTACCAGGCTCTTCTGTCCATGGGATTTTCCAGGCAAGAGTACTGGAGTGGGTTGCCATTGCCTTCTCCTTGGACACGACTGAGCAACTAAATAACAATGAGTTTACTGCTATAACAAAGTACCATAGAATGGGTGGCTTAAACAACAGAAACTTCTCTCACAATTCTGGAGGCTGGAAGTCCAAGATCAAAGTGTTAGCAGGGTGATTTCTTCTGAGGCTTCTCTGCTTTGCATGTAGACAGCCATCTGCTCCCCGTGTCTTCACACAGTCTTCCCTCTGTGTGTGTCTGTGTCCTAATTGTCTCTTTTTAAATGGATACCAGTCAAATTGATATCTCTAATGATATCATTTTACATTAATTACCTCTGTAAAGACCCTATTACCAAATACAGTTACATTCTGAAGTACAGGGGCTTAGAGCTTTAACATGTGAACTTTGGGGAGACAGCAAACACCCTGTTCATCCTCTATTCTCAAAGAGAGGTGTGCTAGGATCAGGATGATGTTGGGCCCAGAAAATGACTCTGAATTATAAGACAGGGAGGCCTCTACATTGTGGGTCACCCTTTTTGTCCTGTTTACTGGGGGAAAGAACAAGCTGTTTGGTGGCTGACAGTCAGGATTTGAGGTGTCAACTATTTCCAGGCATTGTTTTGAAATGCCAGTGGCTCAGCACTGGGAGATCTTGGGACCCATAGGGTATTGTCAGCCCCCTGGAAGAAGAGGCACTGCTTGTCCTATTAGAAGCTGGAAATCAAAGTCCAGTGAGAGTAATACTTGAGAGTGTCCACTGGATATGGCAACAGGGAGGTCTTTACTTATCTTCGTAAAAACAGATTTTTCAGACTGACAGGAAAGACGACATATGGGAATAGGTGGAAAGAGGTGTGTAGACTACCTTTTTTAAAATGTAAAGAGCAAAGAATCTTTTAAACATAAAGAATAAAGAAAGGACAATAGCTGGAGGGAGGTGTGGATTAAAGGAAGAGGAATTTTTAAGATGCGAGATAGAGAATATTTAAATCTTGAGGGGAAAGATCCAGTTAGAAAGGGAGATGTTAAATGTGCTCAAAGTGGGAGGACATAACCAATGCAGCAAAGTCGCTTAGAAAGTGGGAAGGGATTGGATTCAGAAAGAGGTGTGTTGATTAGCCTCTGATAGGAGGAAGGACATCCCTTCTAGAAAAGTACTGTTCAGACCATAACATGCCTGTGAAACCTCTGTGTCTATCAACAGATGAATGAATAAAGAAGATGTGGTATATGTGTACAATGGAATATTATTCACCCATGAGAAGGAAGAAAATCCTGCCATTTACGACAACATGGATGGTCCTTGAGAGCAGTATGTTTAGTGAGATAAGCCAGACAAAGATAGATATTGTATCATATCCTAAAACTGTAGAAACAGAAAGTAGAATGGGAAGTTCAGGACGTATTAAGTGGTACAAAGTTGCAACTAGAAGATGAATAAGTTCTGGGAATCTAATGTACAGCATAGTGATTATAGACAACAATATTGTATTATACACTTCAAAATTGCTGAGACTAGATTGTAAATGTTCTCACCACATTAAAGAAATAATAATTTCTCTATTGTGACATGGTATTAGCTAAAGATATGGTGGTAATCATATTGCAATATGTTAAACGTATCATATCAATGCAATGCACACCTGAAATATATATACTTATATATCAATTATATCTCAATAAAAAACAAAGAAAATACAAACACATGTAATAAAAAATTTTTATAAGAGTGATATTCACTACATAGAGAACATTTTTATTTAAGGGAATGGATATGATAGCCATTCTTTTTTTTCTTAATTTTATTTATTTATTTTTGGCTGTGCTGAGTCTTCATTCCTACAAGGCCCTTTCTCTAGTTTTGGCGAGTGGGGGCTACAGATTTCTTATTGTGGTGGCTTTTTCTGTTGCAGAGCATGGGCTCCAGGGCACACAGACTTCAAGTTGCGACATGTGGGCTCAATAGTTGAGGTGCCTGGGCTCAGTTGGCCTGCAGCATGTGGAATCTCCCTGGGTCAGGGATCGAACCCATGTCTCCTGCATTGACAGGCAGATTCTTTACCACTGAGCCATCAGGAAAGCCCTGATAGCCATTCTGAAAGGCACAAAAGAGGTATTTATAAGCACATGTAATACAGATGGTCATAAAACCATTACACACATACAGAAAGAGTGAAGTGAATGAGGCAGGATGAAAGCAACTTTGAAAGATATTTTAGCTATGGCATGACTTGGCCAGATCTGCCTCCTTAAAAGAAAAACAAATATTCAAATTTATTTTTAGCAAAAATATGTGCACTGGGCTTTTAAAAGTAAAACAACATAAAGAATTAATAGTGCAAACCAATAGTCCCTTACATGACCCTAGTCCTACTTCCCAGAAGGATCCCTTTGAATTCTTCTGCATGATTCTACTTTTTATCTTCTGAGAACTTGTACCACATTTCTAAATCATCTGCTTCCACTGCTGTTTGGTGCTTAATCATTTTGATGGTATTATCAACAGTTGTGGAAAGTGAGGCTTTAACTCAGTGACATCACCTACATGTGCTTTCTTCCCTCCCTACTCCACACAGCTATAGTAAACTATCTTTGCTTGCTTTATGAGTTGGCTTTACCTAGTTATCTGAGCTCTCACTACCCAATAATTGGCCATAACCCTATGTAAAAATGTTTATCTGTACACTTGCTGTGGACAAGAAGCGTATACTTGCTCTAATGAATCCCCATACAATGTCAGCCAAAGTGTTTAGGTCATGGACTACTCAATGAAAGAGAGGTTAGAGCCTTGTTTAAATATACTAGGCATTATAGTTATCCACCCTACCCTTACTCTACAGGGTTTTTAAATTTTTATTTATTTATTTTAATTGGAGGATAATTACCATACAATATTGTGATGGTTTTTGCCATACATTGACATGTATCAGCCACAGGTGCACATGTGCCCCCCATCCTGAACTCCCCTCCCACCT
>NW_011472038.1:10248-10456 GCF_000754665.1 Bison bison bison
GTAAGTAGTGCTGCAGTGAACACTGGGGTACAGGGGTCTCTTTCAATTCTGGTTTCCTTGGTGTGGATGTCCAGCAGTGGGATTGCTGGGTCATGTGGCAGTTATATTTCCACTTTTAAAAGAAATCCCACCAAGGTGTAAAAGGTTTCCCTTTTCTCCACACCCTCTCCAGCATTTATTGTTTGCAGACTTTTTGATAGCAGCCATT
>NW_011472038.1:10788-12405 GCF_000754665.1 Bison bison bison
TTTGTTCCATTGATCTATATTTCTGTCTTTGTGCCAGTACCATACTCTCTTGATGACTGTAGCTTTGTAGTGTAGTCTGAAGTCAGGAAACTTGATTCCTCCACTCTCATTCTTCTCTCTCAAGATTGCTTTGGCTATTCAAGGATTTTTGTGTTTCCATACAAACTGTGAAATCATTTGTTCTGATTCTGTGAAAAATACTGTTGGTAGCTTGATAGGGATTGGTGTTAAATCTATAGGTAGCTTTGGTAGTATACTCATTTTCACTATATGGATTCTTTGAATCCACAAACATGGTATATTTCTCCATCTATTTATGTCATCTTTGATTTCTTTCATCAATGTTTTATAGTTTTCTATATACAGGTTTTTGCTTCTTTAGGTAAATTCATTCTTAGGTATTTTGTTCTTTTCATTACAATGGTGAATGGGTTTTAGCCCTTAATTGGTCCAGTGCTTACTTCAGTCAGGTTCCTAGGAGGCTAACCAAACCTGGTCTGATTTAGATACTATCTGTACTGTGTCATTACATTGTTTATTTTCATACAGTGAACATTAAAAGACACAGGGAAATCAAGTTCATATCCAATATGCTACAGTGTCATTGCCTACTGCTCACAAACATACCCATTAATGAGTTCCTGTTAAATAATTAGGTAATTGGTGTTTAAGATGCTTTATATTATGCAGAGATCTTTGATGGGTTGTTTTGTGGATGTTTCAGAGTGTTTTAATAATAGAGAAGTGGTTTGGGGTTTTTGAATGGGCTGTGTATGCAGTATTCTTCTCCATTTAAATAATGGAGAAACTCTGCTGCTATCTGAACATTTACTTTCTGACATGCTCATAGGAATGGATTAGACTCAGATAATGAGGAATTCCTGTACTTACACTTTCATTCCTTGTTTCTTGAGCTACCCATAAAATCCCTTGACTCTCCATGCTGGATGAAGATATAATACTCTTACTCTTCCTGACATTTCTACTTCCCATTTCCGACCTACCCATCACTGCTTCTGTACTTGTATTTTTCTATTGTCAAGGTTAATAATGTTTAATCTCCTGTTCTATAAGTGGTTTGTCTATATTTGGTTTTAAAAGTTAAAAATCAATTTACAATATCTGCATCATTATGGCTATTAAATATTACTGCACAGCTCTGAAATATATTATTATCTTCTTAGCACAACTTTTTTTGCTTTCCTGGAGGCTCTACTTGCATATCTGTCCCTTTTCTGTTTGCTTTTACCTCCTTCTTAGAATGATCTATGTTCTTAAGTGTTAGTTGCTCAGTCAGGTCTTACTCTTTGTGACCTCATGGACTGTAGCCCACCAGGTTCCTTTGTCCATGGAATTCTCCAGGCAAGAATACTGGAGTGGGTTGCCATTCCCTTCTCCAAGGGATCTTCCTGACCCAGGAATAAAACCTGGGTCTCCCACACTGCAAGCAGATTCTTTACCATCTGAGCCACCAGGGAATCCTTTATTCACAGAGGCTCCCATCTGAAGCCTCTATCTTCCTGGAATTTCAGTTGAGCTATTTCAAATCCTAAAAGATGATGCTGTGAAAGTGCTGCACTCAATATGCCAGCAAATTTGGAAAACTCAGCAGTGGCC
>NW_011472038.1:12764-13026 GCF_000754665.1 Bison bison bison
ATAGTTTCTGTTCTTACATTTAGATCTTTAATCCATTTTGAGTTTCTTTTTGTGTATGGTGTTAGAAAGTATTCTAGTTTCATTCTTTTACATGTGGTTGACCAGTTTTCCCAGCACCACTTGTTGAAGAGATTGTCTTTTCTTCATTGTATATTTTTTGCCTCCTTTGTCAAAGATAACACATCCATACGTGTGTGGATTTATCTCTGGGCTTTCTATTTTGTTCCATTGATCTATATTTCTGTCTTTGTGCCAGTACCAT
>NW_011472038.1:14483-15330 GCF_000754665.1 Bison bison bison
ACTGAGTGACTGAACTGAAGTGAACTGAGACCTGTCACTCAACTGTCATCCCAGGACTTACTTTCATTGATCTCCTCTGTTGGATTAACTTGACTTATGCCTAACTTTTTCACACACTGTCAAGGAACATACTAAGAAAAGGTGCATGGGGATTTAATTAATTTAATCTATTTAATTAATTATTTAATTTGATTTTTAATTCTACTCTCATCCTTGATTGATAATTTTCAAGACTTGAAATTTTAGGTCAAAAATAACTTTCCCTATGATTTTGAAAACCTGTTCCTTTGAATGTAACCTGTTTCCCTTGCGCTTTGGATTAATTTAGGATCTACTCTTTGTGACTAGTGTTTTGAATTTCATGTTAATCTTCTCTGATGGTTTTTAAAAATTTCCTTTACTATTCTGGTTGCCTGATAGGCTCTTTTCAATTAAGGCTTATATTTTTCTTCAGCTCAGGGAAGTTTTCTTATTTTATTATTTGGGTAACTTTTTTCCTATCAATTTCTTTTATATTCTTTCTCCTTTGGAATTCCTATTGGTCATGAGGATGCAGAAATGCTACCTAGTTCTAAAGTCATAAGTAATATAGACTCACATTCCAGTCAGGAGGGGGAGGAAACATTTTACACCCTGAGATAAACAGACTAATAAAAACCAGAGTCACCCTATCTAGTTAGACCTTCCCTCCTAAATAAGTCAATCCTTAAGACTTTCCTGTCAGGTACTGACAAAAAATGATGCTAAAGCTGAAACTCCAGTACTTCGGCCACCTCACGCAAAGATTTGACTCATTGGAAAAGACTCTGATGCTGGGAGGGATTGGGGGCAGGAGGAGAAGGGGATG
>NW_011472038.1:15471-16351 GCF_000754665.1 Bison bison bison
TAACCACCTTGTTAATTTTGTAGTTTTTATTTATACCTCCCCCCTCCACCTTTAAACACCTATATACTCCTTTTAGAGCTTTGACTGTCTTGCAAAACTTTTCTGCAAGTAAACTGCCTTCCCCAAAGTGTTTGCTTTTGAGGCTTCTTGTGTTGTTCATATCCTAGACATAATCACACAAGAAGGAATAATAATAATAATCAATAGCTATGAAGAATACTCAAATAGGAGTTTTCCTTGAAAGACTCATGACCTAAATGGATTTAAAGGAAAACATTCCAAGGTTACTAAGTTTATACTTAGTTTGTTCATGGTGGAAAAATAGTAATTTTCTCACATGATGGTTCAGATACATTTAGAAAGTTCCACAAGTAACATATCGGAATTGCAGACTCTCAGCAGAAAGGTAATGGACCATTATACTTGTATGTCACATAGAATTTGGGAAATGCTTCATCATGTACTTATACAAGATGTTCAAATAAGATGGAGCAGCAGCTGCTATTTGTTAGAGAGAGAGCTGAAGAAAGGAAAGCCTTTATTCTGCACTTTGGAGGTAACAATACCAATAACAGGACTAACTGACAACCACTGGTTGCTTGCAGAGAAAGTAGTTTGTTTCCTAGAACCCACTGAGAATATAACTAAACTGGCAGATCTTGAGATTGGGAATACCTCCTATACAAAATTGCTGTAAAGGCATTTCCCATCGCTCTATCACAGAAAAGATGCTGAAAGTGGTGGGTATCAATGAAAGCTGAGATGCAAATTGACATTCAGAGGCACTACGCCTATTTTGAAAGCCCATTGCAAGTGAAGAAAGCAAAGCACTAATTAGAAAAGATATATGCACCCCTATGTTCATAACAATACTATTTAC
>NW_011472038.1:16451-17112 GCF_000754665.1 Bison bison bison
TATATATACATACATACATACATACATATATATATATATATATATATATAAAATGGAATACTACTCAACCATTAAAAGAATGAAATCGTGCCATTTGCAGCAGTACTGATGGACCTAAAGGGCATTATGCTAAGTGAAATATTAATAAGTTAGTGAAAGATAAATAACATTATTTCACTTATATGTGGTATCTAAAAAACACACAAATGAACTGAACAAACAACTAAAAAGAAACAGAGTCATAGATACTGAGAATATGCAAGTAGTTGCCAGAGGGCAGGGGGTGGAGGAATGAGAGAAATACATGAAGGAAATTAAGAGGGAAAAACATCGAGTTAAAAATAAATGAGTCATGAGTACAAAATGTACAGTGTGGGTAATATAGTCAATAACTGTGTAATATCTTCGTATGGTGACATATGGTAACCAAGCTAATTGTGATGATCATTTTGAAATATATAGAAATATCGAATCAGAATGCTGTTTACCAGGAACTAACACAGCATTGTAGGTCAATCATGCTTCAAAAACAAATGAATCAGTTCTAATGAGGTGGACAAAACTGGAGCCTGTTATACAGAGTGAAGTAAGCCAGAAAGAAAAACACCAATACAGCATACTAATGCATATATATGGAATTTAGAAAGATGGTAACAATAAC
>NW_011472038.1:17876-18459 GCF_000754665.1 Bison bison bison
ATGTCAATTATTTCTCAATAAAACTGGAGGGAAAAAGAATTATTGCAAAACCTTAGTAATAAAAAATGTTTCAGTAGTGGCACGGGGATTAAAAATTAATCCAGTGGAACAAAATAGTCCAGAAACATCCATGTATATGTGGGATCTTAGTATATGATTCATAAGGGGAAGATAGATCATCTAATAAGCATTATTAGTAAACTACATACTGCATGGAGAAATCGGAATTTGTATGCAGTTTTTACACCACATACAAAAATGAACTTCATATGACTTAAATAACTAACAGTGAAAAGTCAAACTATAAAGATTTTAAAAGCAAGCTAGAGAGAATATCTTTGATGCCTCAATTTGGGAAATTTCTTAACTAATCCTACAAAAGCATGAACAGTAAGGTGAAAAGGCAATGGATTTGACTACACCAAAATTAAAGATTTATTTTCAGCAGTGGCCATCATAGACAAATTAACAAGAGGATGAGAAAGACATTTGCAGTGTCTAAAAGTGAAGAATCAGTATCTAAGATGCAAAAGAAACCTCTTCCAAGCAGTAAATAAAAGACAAGAATTCCATGAGGGAAATG
>NW_011472038.1:19049-20297 GCF_000754665.1 Bison bison bison
AACACTAGAAGAGATCACTGTGGCCAGTAGAGCAGTAGATGATGTCTCTGGCTTGCTTTCAGGAGACACAGCCATTCTGGTGGCAAATCACTGAAGTTTAACCACTGAAGTCATGCTTGGACAGGGTTTCTCCCATCTAATAAGAGATTAGCTGTTTTTAGGAGTTGAGAGCAACTGAGACTACACGTGGATCATGTCTCTGCTACTCATGCACTCTGAGCTGTAGATTCATGAGCAGGCAACATCAATCACCTCCCCTTTGCCCTGTCCCCTGCCTTTTTCTAGGAGACATATTTGAACCTGTGCAAGTTAAAGCCCTAGAAGATATAACTCCACTGTCCAGCTCTTGCTGACTTACCTGCTCCTCCCTGCCTTTTCTCCCTTGTCACACAGGACTGTCTGCTGACCAAGGCTCATGACCCTTGCTTCTTACCACCTTCATTTCCTTTCTAGAACTTGCACTCCCACCAGCTCTCCAGCACTTGCTTGCCCCTCCTTTATTTCCACCAGGCCTTGGCGGACGCACACCACAAACTGAGGACTTTTCCAGGTGTTTCCTACTTCCTTTATCTCCTAACCTTGGTCCTTTTTATTTGTACCCATTGCTTTGGGTGTCAGTCTTTCCTTGGAATCTTTTCCCTAAGATGTAGTTGCTTTTCTGGAAGACTCCTTCTGCTAGGGCAGAAAGCTATGTTTCTGAGTTAATGTATTGTTTTTCCATTTCCTCTTTTCCAGAAGAAAACAAACTGTTACATGTGGGAATCTCATCAAAAAAAAAAAAAATAGAGAATTATAAGACAGTAGAAATCAGGAGCTTCAGCTGCAGTGTGTCCTATGCACTTCGAGCCTCGGTAAGATAGGGATAATAACTCTTGTACTCCTAGTTTACACAAAAAATCAAATGAAATATGAAAATGACCATTGCAGAGGATGTTTGTGATTAATACAGGATTACCTTTCATAGTAAGCATGCACAGAACTACTCAGTAGGAACTTGAGCTTTCTCTTTTGATAATTAATTCCATCTTTGCTAGGATCAAATCAGCAGGTGCTCACTGAATGCTTGTGCATTCATGTGAATCAATGAAATGGTGTTAAATGCTATATGTTGCCTCTGTTTCAAAGTATTTTAGACCTTAGTTAGCTAAGTGCAGGTGGGTGGATGCCTGGAGGTGGGGATAATGGTAATGATGATAATCAACTTGTTCTGTTGCACTAAGTTCAAATCGGTACTACAAAAATCAACCC
>NW_011472038.1:20398-21938 GCF_000754665.1 Bison bison bison
GCTTTATGCCAGTCCCCTCTCTCCTCTTGTCCTGATTTGCTGTTGTTTATTCGCTCAGTCATTTCTAACTCTTTTGCAACCTCATGGACTGTAACCCACCAAGCTCCTCTGTCCATGGGATTTCCCAGGCAAGAGACTGGAGTGAGTTGCCATTTCCTTCTCCAGAGGTGTTCCCAACCCAGGGATTGAACCCATGTCTCCTGCATTGGCAGGTAGATAGATTCTTTACCACTGAGCCACCTGGGAAGCCACCTTATCCTCAGGCATATATGGAAAACAAAGAGATGATGGTGGGGAGGATGATAGACTATGTCATTTCTAAGGGCTCTTACTGGCCTGATGTCTTATAAAAAGAGTGAGCACAGCTTGCTAAATTAATTGATCAAGTACAGGGGCTTGGGATACGACTGTGGGACATGCCAGCATGAGATCCAAGTTTTACTCTCTGTCAGGATGTAAAAGAGAGAAGATGTCCTAGATCCCGTGGTCTCAGGGAGAAAGGAAGCAGTCCTTGTCGTTATTAAAACTTTGTCTTTGCCATGCAAAACGATGGTATTGACTGAGGTTAGAAGCCAATATAATTGGAGAAATAGATCATCCTGATGCAGAACCTTGACAGAGAAGAGGGAACACTAAAGAACTGGGTAAAGGAAAAGTGAAATCAGGATTAAATCCTTTCTTAGTACATAGAATCCTAGGAGCCTGGAACTGGAAACGAGAGGTTTTAGCATCCACCTAATTGAACCTCTTAATTTGAAGGGACAGTTAAACAGGCCAAAATGGGAAGGACACTTGACTAAAGTCATACACACAATACATGGCAGAATCAGAACCAGACCCAGGCGTGCTGATTTTAAGTAAAGTGAGACAGATGCTACATTTTCAAATAGGAAGACTTCACCCCTTCCCCTTTACTTTCTCTCCTTCTCTTTCCTTATATTCAAATAAAGATAAGCTGATGAATTGTTTAGACATGAAAGAGAGTATGAACAGGCATATCTTACACACGAAGGGAGCAAAGTGATGAAAAGTTTGAACCTTCTTTCCAGAAAACTTTGTGTATACACACAATTTCATCTGCATTTTCAAGGGTGATCAGACTCCAGGTTAGGGGCCCACATAGTAGAAGAGGGCCTAGAATCCTCAAAACTTGAGGCAGAAAAGGACTCTGTCAGTGAGCCCTCTGACATCTCTGCTGGTCAACCACTTTCTTTATTAGAACATTTTTCTGATGTTCCAACCACAACAAGATTGTATTACTTTTGGCGAAAAGTCATTATAATACTCAGAGCAGAGTCGATATGATGTCAGCTTTAAAATAAACTGGAAGGACTAAAGTAGACCAAATGAGAGTCAGCCTCTAAGAGTAAGAATGGGCCGTATATTAAGATTGTGTTCATAAAAGGAGTCATTAAATTTATGCATCTCTAGTCATCTTTTTAAAAAATTAATTTATTTATATTAATTGGAGGATAATTACTTTACAATATTGTAATGGCTTTGCCATACATCTTATCTGCAGCATTTAAACCAGTTTTCA
>NW_011472038.1:22443-25122 GCF_000754665.1 Bison bison bison
GGGGGAGCCTGGTGGGCTGCCGTCTATGGGGTCGCACAGAGTCGGACACGACTGAAGCGACTTAGCAGCAGCAGCAGGGAAAAACCATTCACAGAGGCAGAATTGCTGGGGTGAGAGCATCCATCCAAAAAGCTAAGTAGTGAATTCATAAAAGTTTTTCTGAGTTTGGAAAGGTAAGATTAAGTAAGGATTGATAAAAATTTGTAAGTTTGAGTTCCAAGTAGCTAGCCTTTAGGACTTTGTCTTGTTTTTAAAGTACATCTTGTTAAAATAGTTTTAAGCTTTATTGACAATTAAATGCACATATTTAAGTATTTTATAAAAGTTTTGACATATGTAAATACCTGGGAAATCATCATTATGGTGAAGATATTGAACATACTCACTTCCCCTCAAAGTTTCCTCATTCCTTTGTAACCCTTTCTTTCCATCACTCCCCTACCCCAGTCCCCAAACATTGATCTGCTTTCTGTCACTACAGAATAGTTTGAATGTTATATAAATAGAATCGTACAGCATGTACTTATTTTGTCTAGCTTCTTTCATTCAGCATAATTATTTAAGATCCATTCACACTGTAGCATGTATCAATAGTTTATTTTTATTGCTAAGTAAAATTCCATTTTATGTTAAATACCACAATTTGTTTATGCATTCACTTGTTAATGAACATTTTGGATTTTTTTCCCCCAATTTTTGGCTTTTTGGCTATTACAAAGTTACTATTAGCATTTGTTACAATTCTTTGAGTGGACATATGTTTTAGTTACTTGGATAAATACCTCAGAGTGGTTTGTTTGGCATTGGTAGGTCTGATAGAGTTATATGGTAGGAGCAAGTTTAACTTTCAAAGAAACTGCAGAAATATTTCCAAAGTGGTTGTATCATTTCGCATTCTGAAAAGAAGTGTATGAATGTCTCAGCTGCTCCGCTGGAGAAGGGAATGGCAAACAACTTCAGTATTCTTGCCTCAAGAACCCCATGAACAATATGAAAGGGCAAAAAGATAAGACACTGGAAGATGAGCACCCCAGGCCGGTAGATGTCCAAAATGCTACTGGGGAAGAGTGGAGAAATAGCTCCAGAAAGAATGAAGAGGCTGGGCCAAAGTGGAAAAGATGCTCAGCTGTGGATATATCTGCTGGTGACAGTAAAGTCCGATGCTGTAAAGAACAATATTGCTAAGAATTAGGTCCATGAATCAAGGTAAATTGGACGTGGTCAAGCAGGAGGTGGCAAGAGTGAACATTAACATTTTAGGAATCAGTGAACTAAAATGAACAGGAATGGTGAATTTAATTCATATGACCATTATATCTAGTACTGTGGGCAAGAATCTCTTAGAAGAAATGAAGTAGCCCTCATAGTCAACAAGAGTCCAGAATGCAGTACTTGGGTGCAATCTCAAAAACAGAATAATATTGGTTTCTTTCCAAGGGAAACCACTAAGCATCACAGTAATCCAAGTCTATGCCCCAACCACTGATGCCAAAGAAGCTGAAGTTGACTGGTTCTATAAAGACCTACAAGACTTTCTAGAATTAGCACCAAAAAAAAAGATGTTCTTTTCATCATCAGGGATTGGAATGCAAAAGTAGAAAGTAAGAGATACCTGGAGTAATAGGCAAGTTTGGCTTTTAAGTTCAAAATGAAGCAGGGCAAAGGCTAACAGAGTTTTCCCAAGAGAACACACTCATCATAGCAAACACCCTCTTCCAACTACACAAGAGGTGACCCTACACATGGACATCACCAGATGGTCAATACCAAAATAAGATTGATTATATTCTTTGCAGCTGAAGATGGAGAAGCTCTATACAGTCAGCAAAAACAAGACCTGGAGCTGCCTATGGCTCAGACCATCAGCTCTGTATTGCAAACAAGTAAAGTTGCTCAGTCGTGTCTGACTCTTTGCGACCCCATGGACTGTAGCCCACCAGGCTCCTCCATCCATAGAATTTTCTAGGCAAGAGTACTGGAGTGGGTTGCCATTTCCTTCTCCAGGAGATCTTCCCAACCCAGGGATAGAACCTGGGTCTCCTGCATTTCAGGCAGATGCTTTACCCTTTGAGCCACCAGGGAATCCCTGTATTGCAAAACTCAGGCTTAAATTGAAGAAAGTAGGGGAAATTGCTAGGCCATTCAGATATGACCTAACTCAAATCCCTTATGATTATACAGCAGAGGTGACAAATAGATTCAAGGGATTAGATCTGGTAGACAGAGTGCCTGAAGAACTGTGGATGGAAGTTTCTAACCATTGTACAGAATGTGGTGAACAAAACCATCCCCAAGAAAAAGAAATGCAAGAGGGCCAAGTGGTTGTCTGAGGAGGCCTTACAAATAGTTGAGAAAAGAAGATAAGTGAAAGGCAAAGGAGAAAAGGAAAGATATATCCAGCTGAAGGCAGGGTTCCAGAGAATAGCAAGGAGAGATAAGAAGGCCATCTTGAATGAATAGTGCAAAGAAATAGAGGGGGAAAATAGGGTGGGAAATACTAGAGATCTCTTCAAGAAAATTGGAGATATCAAGGAAACATTTCATGCAAGGATGGGCACAATAAACTACAGAAATGGTAAGAACCTAACAGAAGCAGAAGATACTAAAAAGAGGTGGCCAGAATACACAGAAGAGCTATACAAAAAAGCTCTTAATGACCCAGATAACCACAATCACTCA
>NW_011472038.1:25393-25898 GCF_000754665.1 Bison bison bison
AAAAGATATGAACTTGACTACGTATCCCTCAAACTCATGTCCAAACTGCTTATCTTTCTTCTGCCTATGTCTCTTCTTCCTTCCACCCCAGTTATTGGCACCATGATTTGTGAGTCATCCATGATTCTTTTTACTTCTCTCACCCTTCCATATCTAAATGACTTTTTTGTTCAACCTTCTAAATATCAGTCAGTCACTCAGTCGTGTCTGACTCTTTGCAACCCCATGGACTGCAGCACATCAGGCTTCCCTGTCCATCATCAACTCCCAGATCTTGCTCAAACTCAAGTCCATTGAGTTGGTGATGCCGTCCAACTATCTCATCCTCTGTCATCCCCTTCTCCTCCTGCCGTCAATCTTTCCTGGCATCTTTTCCACTGAGACAGTTCTTCACATTCGGTGACCAAAATATTGGAGTTTCAATTTCAGCATCAGTCCTTCCAATGAATATTCAGGGTTGATTTCCTTTAGGATGGACTGATTGGATCACCTTGCAGTCCAAGGG
>NW_011472038.1:25998-26319 GCF_000754665.1 Bison bison bison
AACTTATACACAGAGTACATCATGCAAAATGCCAAGTTGGATGAATCACAAGCTGGAATCAAGATTGCCGGGAGAGATATCAACAATTGCACCACTCTAATGGCAGAAAGCAAAGAGGAACTAGAATTTCTTGATGAGGGTGAAAGAGGAGAGTGAAAAAGCTTGCTTAAAATTCAACATTCCAAAAACAAAGATCATGGTATCCAGTCCCATCACTTCATGGCAACTAGATGGGGAAAAAGTGGAAGCAGTGACAGATTTTGTTTTCTTGGGCAACAACAATGATATTTACCAACTTTTCATGTTCCTGTTGACCATATG
>NW_011472038.1:26419-26942 GCF_000754665.1 Bison bison bison
ATTTAGTTGGTTTTTGTATATTAATCTGGTATCCTGCAATTTGGCCAAACTCAGTTATTTTTTCCAATATTCTTTGTAAAAATCATAGGATTTTCAACATATATGAGCATATCATCTGCAAAGAAGGGCAATTTTGATTACTTTTCCTTTCCAGTCAATATGGATACCTATTATTTCTTGGGCTTTATTCATTTGATTTGTTTTATTGGTTTATTATTTTTATTGCGCTGTCTAGAATTTCCAGTGCAATGTTGAATGGAAATGATGAGAGCAGACATCTTTGTCTTGTTCTTGACCATAAGAGAAGACATTTAGTCTTTCACCATTAACTATGATGCTGTGGCTATAGGTATTTCATGAATGCCATCTAAACCAAAAGGTTTAACCAATTGTTTTTAATTTTAAGAGCAATACAGTAAAACACTTCTGACAGTGCAGTTGACTGTATTCTGAAATACTTTCTTGCTTCATAAACCAATATGCTGGATAAGCTACAACCAGTTTCCCTATATATGCACAGCTG
>NW_011472038.1:28283-29000 GCF_000754665.1 Bison bison bison
TGACTAGATGGTCCTTTGTTGGAGAAAGTAATGTCTCTGCTTTTTAATATGCTGTCTAGGTTGGTCATAGGTTTTCTTCCAAGGAACAAACGTCTTTTAATTTCATGGCTGCAATCATCATCTGCAGTGATTTTGGAGCCCCCCAAAATAAAGTCTGACACTGTTTCCATTGTTTCCCCATCTCTTTGCCATGAAGTTATGGGACTGGATGTCATGATCTTAGTTTTCTGAATGTTTTCAGCCAACTTTTTCACTCTCCTCTTTCACTTTCATCAAGAGGCTCTTTAGTTCTTTGCTTTCTGCCATAAGAGTGGTGTCATCTGCATATCTGAGATTATTTAATTTCTCTTGGCAATCTTGATTCCAGCTTGTGCTTCATCCAGTCCAGCATTTTACATGATGCACTCTGCATATAAGGTGACAATATCCAGCCTTGACATACTCCTTTTCCTATATTGGAACCGGTCTGTGGCTCCATGTCCAGTTCTAACTATTGCTTTTTTACCTGCATACAGCTTTCTCAGGAGGCAGGTCAGGTGGTCTGGTGTTCCCATCTCTTTCAGAATTTTCCACAATTTGTTGTGATCCACACAGTCAAAGTCTTTGGTGTAGTCAATAAAGCAGAGATAGATGTTTTTCTGGAACTCTCTTGCTTTCTTGATGATCCAACGGATGTTGGCAATGTGATCTCTGGTTCCTCTGCCTTTTCCAAATCCA
>NW_011472038.1:29100-31042 GCF_000754665.1 Bison bison bison
TTATGTGCATTAAGTTGGTGATGCCGTCCAACCATCTCATCCTCTGCCGTCCCCTTCTCCTCCCACCTTCAATCTTTCCCAGAAATAGGGTCTTTTTAAATGAGTCAGTTCTTCACATCAGGTGGCCAAAATATTGGCATTTCAGCTTCAGCATCAGTCCTTCTTTGAACATTCTTTGGCATTGCCTTTCTTTGGGATTGGAATGAAAAACTGACCTTTTCCTGTCCTCTGGCCACTACTGATGTCTAAATATCACTCAAGTGCATTTCTTCATGTTCATATTCATTGCTACTACCTTTCTTCAAGTCACCGTTTTCCAACTGAACTGCTGCAATTGCCTCCTATACAGTTCTGTGCAGCCTGGGCAGCTCTTGTCAATCTATCTTCGACAGTGCTACCAGATTCATAACTTACAAACTGATGTCATTCTCTATTGCACATAAAGTTTAATCCCCTAAAGTTTTCATATAATGGGATGTATTATCTGAGCTCTCACTACCTCTCAAGCCTCATTCCTTCCTTCCATACCCTGAAAGTGTTAGTCACTCAGTTGTGTCTGACTCTGCATACCAGGTTCCTCTGTCCATGGACTTTTCATGGCAGGAATATTGGAATGGGTTGCCATTCCCTTCTCCAGGGGATCTTCTCAATTCAGGGATTGAACCCAGGTCTACTGCATTGCAGGCAGATTCTTTACCATCTGAGTCACCAGGGAAACCCCTACTCTTCAGTTATCTTGAGTGCCATGTGTGTGCATGCATACTAAGTGGCTTCAGTTGTGTCCAACTCTTTGTGATCCCAGAGACTATAGCCCACCAGGTTTCTCTGTCCATGAGATTCTACAGGCAAGAATATTGGAGGGGGTTGCCTTGACCTCCTCCAGGAGATCTCCACCCAGGTCTCAAACTAGGGTCTCCTGCATTGGCAGGTGGGTTTGAAACCAAGAAAAGTTAATTTTTAATTTACACCAGATCTACTTCTGTGACTTTAACCCTTTTTTGTCATTGTAAACATACATAATGGCCTGCCTCAAGGAGATAACCTGAGCCACCCACCTGTGAAGGACTATAAGGAAGTAAAACTAACACATTCTACTGCCTGAGCCTTGCCTTTCTAGGAGACATTTGCAAGGAATGAGTAGTCTTTTTACTTTGTTTCCTCACCTCCCCCAATCTCTGATTCATAAAAGAACCTGGCAACCAGGCACTGGTAAGATGGTTACTTGGAGGTGCTAGTCTACCATCTTCTCAGTCAGCTGGCTCCAACATTTAAGTCTCTTCCTTGCCTCAACACCTCATCTCGGGGACTCATTGGCCTGTTGTACAACAAGCGGAGTGAGCTTGAACTCTGTAACAATTTGGCCTAGCCAGTTAGGAGCCTTGTGCTCATGGCTAGCCAGCCCTGAACAGGGATTATTGGGACAAGATCCTAGTAGTTCCTGGGATCATTCGTCCTGAGGTTTTTTGCTTCAAGATTCCCTGAAGCAGCACTGGCTGCCCCCAGCTTTTGGCAGTTGAGACAAGGAACCAGCAAACTTCTATGATTCGACAGACTCAATTTCATTTGTGCTGTGCTGTGCTTAGTCACCCAGTCATGTCTGATCATGTCTGATTTTTTGCAACCCCATGGACTGTAGCCCACCAGCCTCTTCTGTCCATGGGGATTCTCCAGACAAGAATACTGGAGTGGGTTCCCATGCCCTCCTCTAGGGGATCTTCCCAACCCAGGGATTGAACCAAGGTCTCCCTCATTGCAGGTAGATTCTTTACTGTCTGAGCCACCAGGGAAGTCCCATTTGTAGGGTAAGTCTACCCAGTTTGATAGCTGGTTCAGCTGGTTTGCTTGTTTCGTGTGCCCTTTTGTGAGCTGACAGGCTCAGTTTCGGAGGGTAAGTCTCTCTGGTGTGCACACTGGCAACATATTTCCCCCTCAATTTGGATTT
>NW_011472038.1:31142-32789 GCF_000754665.1 Bison bison bison
AGCCTAGCTGGAATTAGTTCATTTGTTTTGTAGGGTAAACTTATTTACCTGATTGGGGGAATTGGTTCATCTGTGCATCAATGCTGAAATTGTGCTGCTTTTGTTAGAATCTGTCTGCATCTTTTGTGTTTGGGTGTTATAAAGTTTATTAAAATGGGAAATATTTCATTTATCCTGAAGGAAAGATCTTTGGGGTGCATATTAGTTTGTTAAGATCAGAAGAGCAGTGACCCCTGAATGGCTCACAGTTAAACAATTTGGCAGTCAGAAGTGCTTTATAAAGGAGAGGAACATTCTGATAAAGAACAGACCCAGGGGTTCCCTTGGACTCGAGACGTCCAACTCTAATTTCCCTTACAGGAGCCCAGGGTAACTGACACTGGGGAACAAGTTGATTGACTCTCTAATAGATACTACTCTCCTTTGTAAATGAAGTGCTCAAATAGCCTTTTTCCCCAGAACAGCTTGACATCATGGTCCCACTGGGGCCTTTTGGACCTTGTCCAATCTGGGGAGCCTCAGGTCCCATCTGAGGGGGGCTTTGGCTCCAATTGGGGTGTTCTCCCTGTGAAGAGAAACTCTGTTTACAAGGAGATTTGGAGAAAGGTCATTGATCTAATGGGACTGGGAAGTCATGTTAATGTGACTTTTCAGCTGGTTAGGTTTTGGTTTATTCTGGTTACTTTGGTAATATGCAGACATCTGGTACTAACTGCTTCCTCTACACTTTCCTCTAGAGTTTTCTCATTTCTTTCTCCTCAAACAATCTGTGAACAGGCCAGTAGCTGTGGAAACCACTGAGGAACTCTGTCCAGGGTTACTCTCTGGTGTGTTCCATAGGCCTACAGCTCACTGTGCCCCAGAAGCTGCCATCCAAGTGGGTAAGGATTCTTCTTTCCTCTTCCTCCCTTAAGCTGGTAACCAGGCCAGTTGAATTACAGGGTGGATTCCTCAGTCTGTCTTCCCTATCTCTCCTGTTGCCTTTGCCTCTTTTCCTCTCAGTCCAGATTGATTTGTGGGAGCCTGAGTGTTGCCTCTGGGCCCTCCACAGAGGCCTTCTCCCTCAGGCTGGAGGCGGAGGAGTGACATTTTTCAACGTGGGTGGATAGATGTGTCAGTCCTTGTTGGGGAGGCCACCCAGTTATTTTGGGAAGGAGGGAAAAACAAAACTGTCCTTGGCTTACAAATGTAGTCTTTACAGGACCACAAGGGTGGCTCCAAAAACCATTTCAGTAAGTCAGTCAGTTCAGTCCCTCACTCGTGTCTGACTTTTTGTGACCGCACACCAGACTTCCCTGTCCATCACCAACTCCCAGAGCTTACTCAAACTCATGGGCATTGAGTCAGTGATGCCATCCAACCATCTTCTGTCCCCTTCTCTTCCTTCCTTCAATCTTTCCCAGCATCAGGACCTTTTCCAATGGGTCAGTTCTTCCCATTAGGTGGCCAAAGTATTGGAGTTTCAGCTTCAGCATCAGTCCTTCCAATGAATATTCAGGGTTGATTTCCTTTAGGATTGACTGGTTGGATCACCTTGCAGTCCAAGGGACTCTCAAGAGTCTTCTCCAACACCACAGTTCAAAAGCATCAATTCTTTGGCACTCAGGTTTCTTTATGGTTCAACTCTCACATCCATACATGACTACT
>NW_011472038.1:33176-33502 GCF_000754665.1 Bison bison bison
ATGTCTTTAAGAATTTTTTATCTTTGGTTCTTCTTTGATTTTTTATCTCTGATTCCTCTACCTTTTCTAAATCCAGCTTGTACATCTGGAATTTCCCAGTTCACGTACTGCTGAAGCCTAGCTTGAAGGATTTTGAGCATGCCCACATCCAAGGGCGAAGGAGAAGCAGCAGCAAAATGGTAGGAGGGGCTTAATTGAGCTTAAAATCAAACCCCACACCCTCCAGAGTTGCTTTCAGTGCACAAACAAAACCTTGTGTGCACCAAAACCCAGGAAAAGGAGCAGTGCACCCCACAAGAGACTGAGCCAGACCTGCCTGTGACTGT
>NW_011472038.1:33602-34372 GCF_000754665.1 Bison bison bison
ACTGTTTTGCCTTTAAGTAATGTGTATTCGCTTTTGAGATCTCTGGTTACTTTGATTAAGGAGTAAATATTATCCAAGTCCCTTTGTCAGTTGATCAGGTTTAATTAACCATGACTTTGAAGTCTTGTCATTTATAGATACTTTCGTACTTTGATGCTGTACAGAAAGGGCTTCATTACCAAGGAGATTCACAGGAAGTCTGTGGAAGCAGTTGCAGCAGTTCCATATCAAAATGATGACTGTGTAAAGATTCCAGCCCATACAGATTAAAACAAGGAGCTCTCCTGCCCCTGGGGCCCCTAGACCAGGTATCTTGAGACTTTTGCTCCCTGACAGGCAGGGTAGATGCTCCACTCAGCCTTAGAGCAATTACAGAAGGTAGAGCTTTACCACTCTGCTTTCCATAAGAATATGGGAATAAAATCGTATGGGGGGAGGGGGGAATGAAACAGAACGAAATGGGGCAGGGCACAATCTTTGAAAGAATGATATAACCCAAGGACATTACATATGCTGAACATAAACAAATAGATCCAGGATGGTGGACTAGTTAATTTCCACTAGCTTTTGAGCCTCAATATACACTCTGTAACATATCAGCAAGCTAAGTGATAAACTCCCAAGAGGGTAGAGGCCCAATTAAATGCAAAGAAACTTTTAGAAATATATGTTATAGGATCTCTCCAGATATTCAGCAACTTAAAAGTTAAAATTGTGGTAACAAGTGATAAAAGTGTTTTGTATAGGGTTAGTCAGGATTGACTAAGGTT
>NW_011472038.1:34472-34876 GCF_000754665.1 Bison bison bison
TTTTCCCCTTCTATTTGCCATGAAGTGATGGGAATGGATGCCATAATCTTAGTTTTTTGAATGCTGAGTTTTAAGCCAGTTGGTTCACTCTCCTCTTTCACCTTCATCAAGAGGCTTTTTAGTTCCTCATCACTTTCTGCCATTAGAGTGATATCATCTGCATGTATGAGGTTATTGATATTTCTCCTGGCGATCTTGATTCCAGCTTGTGCTTCATCCAGGCCAGCATTTCATGTGATGAACTCTGCATATAAGTTAAATAAGTAGGGTGACAATATACAGCCTTGAAGTACTCCTTTTCCAATTTGGAACCAGTCTATTGTTCCTTGTTCAGTTCTAACTGTTGCTTCTTGACCTGCATACAGATTTCTCAGGAGGCAGGTAAGGTGGTCTGGTATTCCCAT
>NW_011472038.1:34976-36969 GCF_000754665.1 Bison bison bison
GTTTAAAACAAGTTTAATTGAGTAAATGAAACTTTAAGCTAATGTAAAACATACATTTGTCTTTTTTCTCTCTTAAAACAAATTTTATTTTATTTTATTTTATTTTTTTATTCCCTCTAACCGTGTTCTCTCAGCGAAAATCCTCGGGGTGGAACCAAGACAGTCGGTGAAGTTGTTACAGCTGGAGAGACAGAGGACAAAAGAGAGGGAGGCTTCTATATTTTTAAAGACTTACATGCCTAAAACAAATTTTATAAAGATGTCAAACTGCCTTTTGATAATAGAGTTCAAGTTTATTTAACCTGTATTTGTCTTCAAAATCTATTTTTGCTTTGGCTAAGTTTCACAGTGACCCATGGTTCAGTTATATTTTAAAATGTTACCTTGTGCTCCTTTGACAAGGCTTCCAAAATCAAATTATAATAAAGTTCCTTTGACCTCCAGCTTTTGGGGTGCTTCAAATGGGCCCCTGAGGAACCCTAAATGGAGATATTAAACTAATCAGGTTCATTTGGTATGTTAAACTACAAGGGAAGTGTTGTCAAATGAATAACACACTTATTAGTTATATAGAACTGAGCACACGTGTTCCCAATCCTGAACCCATGTAAAGTAAAAAATAAAAATAAAAAAAATAAAAAATAGAACTGAGTAAACTGGTAAACATGGTTGTAATTTTTATAGTCTCTATCTCAAAGGATTACTGGTTTAAATTTGCGTTTTCCAGGTGTAAGAAAAAAAAAACAACTTCTCCTTCAATTAATTATGACTTGCAATAAATAGTTTGGTAGATTATGCCTTTTGGAACATTTATCTTTTTCTTTCTACCTGGTTGATCTTGCCAGTAACATATGTATGTGCTTAGTTGCTCATTCATATCCTACTCTTTGTGACCCCATGGACTGCAGCATGCCAGGCTCCTCTGTCCATGGGGATTCTTTAGGCTAGAATTCTGGAGTGGGTTGCCATGCCATCCAGGGGATCTTCCCTTCCCAGGGATCGAACCCAGGTCTCCAGCATTGCAGGTGGATTCTTTACCAACTGAGCCACCAGGGAAGCCAATAACATATGCTTATCTCAAATATTAAGCTGTGCATAAGTGTGCATGGCCAGTACAATGAAACTGCAGATAGCTCATTAAGTTAGTTATGGCTCCTCTAGTCACTCGATTATTATAACTGGACTACAGCTAGTTATACTAATCATTAGTTAGATCTGTTTTTTGTTTTCAAATCATGCTTTGTGTCTCCATGCTGCACTATGTCATTGTCTGTATTACTTATATCCTGTATAACTTGTAACATTGCTGTTCTTACAGTAACCAATGTGTAAATCAGGCCTCCAACAAAACTTCTATGACTAAACATTTTTGAGGAAATAATTGTAATAGTATGATTCTAGGTATGGGAAGAAGCAACAAGGGAAAATGTCTCCTGGATTATAGTTAGAAAGAATCCAGAGAATTTGGATAATTTTAATTATTGATGGGACCTGGTCCAAAATTTAACACCTGGAGTGACATGTTAAGAATTTTTCTTTTTTTTTTTTTAATTTTATTTTATTTTTAAACTTTACAATATTGTATTAGTTTTGCCAAATATCGAAATGAATCCCCCACAGGTATACCCACGTTCCCCATCCTGAACCCTCCTCCCTCCTCCCTCCCCTACCCTCCCTCTGGGTCGTCCCAGTGCACCAGCCCCAAGCATCCAGTACCGTGCATCGAACCTGGACTGGCGACTCGTTTCATACATGATATTATACATGTTTCAATGCGATTCTCCCAAATCTGCCCACCCTCTCCCTCTCCCACAGAGTCCATAAGACTGATCTATACATCGGTGTCTCTTTTGCAGTCTTGTACACAGGGTTATTGTTACCATCTTTCTAAATTCCATATATATGTGTTAGTATACTGTATTGGTGTTTTTCTTTCTGGCTTACTTCACTCTGTATAGTAGGTTCCAGTTTCATCCATCTCATTAGAACTGAT
>NW_011472038.1:37069-38108 GCF_000754665.1 Bison bison bison
CTGCGATGAACATTGGGGTACACGTGTCTCTTTCCCTTCTGGTTTCCTCAGTGTGTATGCCCAGCAGTGGGATTGCTGGATCATAAGGCAGTTCTATTTCCAGTTTTTTAAGGAATCTCCACACTGTTCTCCATAGTGGCTGTAGTAGTTTGCATTCCCACCAACAGTGTAAGAGGGTTCCCTTTTCTCCACACCCTCTCCAGCATTTATTGCTTGTAGACTTTTGGATCACAGCCATTCTGACTGGTGTGAAATGGTACCTCATAGTGGTTTTGATTTGCATTTCTCTGATAATGAGTGATGTTGAGCATCTTTTCATGTGTTTGTTAGCCATCTGTGTGTCTTCTTTGGAGAAATGTCTATTTAGTTCTTTGGCCCATTTTTTGATTGGGTCATTTATTTTTCTGGAGTTGAGCTGTAGGATTTGCTTGTAGAATTTTTCGACTGAACTGAGATGAGCCTCCCAGTGGCATGTGACAAATGATGGTCATGAAATGTTTCCAAATAATGGTCATTCATAACCAAGAGGGGAAGATATGAGAAATGAGATCAGCAATTGCAACCCTTCAATGTGAGCCAGTGAGCCCTGAGAAAGGGGAATGCCTGCCACATGGCAGTCATTAGCCTCCAGCCACTCCTACCACTTCCTATGCTGAACCTCGAGGAAACCCTGAGAATGCAGGATTATAGGCCCCAGTTAGCTAAGGTATATAAGATACGATTTAATGAGCTCTGACTCTTGCATCTTCCCATGCATCAAAGTGAAAGTCACTCAGTAGTGCCTGACTCTTTGTGACCCAAAGAGTCCCTATTTGGATTGTATAGTCCATTGGGATTCTCCAGGCCAGAATACTGGAGTGGGTAGCCTTTTCCTTCTCCAAGAGATCTTCCCAACCCAGGGATTGAACTGGGGTCTCCTGTATTTCAGATGGATTCTTTATCAGCTGAGCCACCAGGGAAGCCCCTTCCTGTGCATAAAAAGTGCTAAATGTTTTAGCTTGAGATGCTGCCTTTTATGTTTGAAGTTCAGTATTTCTAA
>NW_011472038.1:39037-39685 GCF_000754665.1 Bison bison bison
TCTTGCCTCAACATCTCATCTCAGACTAATTGGCCTGTCATGCAGAGAGCAGAGAAAGCTCGGACTCAGTAACAGGTTCTTTACCACCAATGCCACCTGGGAAGCCCCTTGAATGCCATACCATTTCCCAAACATTTTATGGTCTGTCTTACTTTTGTATTTTTGAGCTGCTCCCCCTACTCACCTCTCTCTTGTTTCACCTAGTTAACCAAATTCTGTAGATTCTTCAAGACTCAGATCAAATATCACCAGAAAGAAACATTTCCTGACACCGCTTTTCTAGAGTCTGTCCTATATACTTTCAGCAGTTACGTTAACATAGTTACAAGAAGTAGATTCCTTATTAACTTCTGTTCTTGCCTGTTGGCTTCACAAGAACAGAGTCCCTAAGACAGTAGTAATCCAAAACTAAACATTTTAAATAAATTAATTAATGAAAGATTTGCTTGACATTTCAAAGGCAGAAATGCTATGGTGGAGCAGGAATAAGATAGTATTAATTCAACAATACTCTTTTGAGTATTTACTTCTCCCTTAGAGTCTGGCAAAGTGAAGATGAATAAGATACAAGCTTTGCCCTCAGGAAGTTAATTGTCCAGTAGGAAATGAGATGAAGAGCAGGGCTCTAGCAGGGACAGATCCAAGCTC
>NW_011472038.1:40235-40572 GCF_000754665.1 Bison bison bison
GAGCTTCAGCTTCAGCATCAGTCTTTCCAGTGAATATTCAGGGTTGATTTCCTTTAGGATTGACTGGTTTGATCTCCTTGCTGTCCAAGGGACTTAAATCTTCTCTAGCACCACAAGTCAAAAGCCTCAGTTCTTCAGTGCTCAACCTTTTTAATTTCAGTTCAGTTCAGTCACTCAGTCGTGTCTGACTATTTGAGACCCCATGAACCACAGCACACCAGGCCTCCCTGTCCATCACTAACTCCCAGAGTCTACCCAAATCCATGTCCATTGAGTCAGTGATGCCATCCAACTATCTCATCCTCTATCATCCCCTTCTCCTCCTGCCCTCAATCTT
>NW_011472038.1:40672-41074 GCF_000754665.1 Bison bison bison
TGAGATTCATTACCAAAGAGTCAAAGTTTGAAGTAGGAAAGGCTGGAGAAAGGGAAAAAGGGGAAGGAAGAGAAGATGAATTAGATATTCAGTAACAAACCACCAGAATCTATTATTTGGCATCATTTGGTCCCCAAAACACAAAGCCCAGGTACTTGACCTGATTCTTGTACTTTTCTGATGATTGTGATAGTCAAATCCAAGTTAGAGAATAACTAGAGAGGCTAGATTCACCTTTTTTAGGAAGAGTATAGTTTGAAGGATCACTAGTTGGGTGGCGTAGTGGTAAAGAATCCACCTACCAATGCAAGAGATGCAGGAGACATGGGGTTCTATCCCTGGGTCCAGAAGATCCCCTGGAGGAGGAAGTGGCAACCTACCCCAGTTTTCTTGCCTGGAAAA
>NW_011472038.1:41174-44086 GCF_000754665.1 Bison bison bison
AGGGGTTGGATCTCCTTGCAGTCCAAGGGACTCTCAAGAGTCTTCTCCAACACCCATGCACTGAGATATGAGGCTCTTCCAGCCCAGTCATGCTTCAGTCACCTTTTATTTTTCACAGATGCTTCCCTCTTGCTCTCCTACCTCTCTGATCCAGCCTCTGCTCATAGAGGACTCTAACAACTCCATCATCCACTTGTGATATAAGCAATTTCACAGGAAATTATGTATTTATTCAGTCTACCCCGATCTCCAACCTGCTACACAAATACACACATCACTAACCAGGGTGCTACAAAAAGAAAAATAACAAAAAAGCTGAAAAAACTCGGTTGATTACTATATCAGCCTTGCAGGAGGAAATGGCAACCAACTCCAGTGATCTTGCCTGGAAAATCCCAAGGACAGAGGAGCCTGATGGGCTAAAGTTCATGGTGTCGCAAAGAGTCAGACACAGCTGAGTGACTAAACAAACTATACTCAGCCAATTCACCATAAGAAAGGGATAAGTGTTTCCTCCCATCCCCAAATTATTCAAACATTTTTGATATGCCAGATGATCCACAAAGTAAAATCTCCAGAGAGCCTATAATCAAGTCAGGATGCACAAAAGCAATAAATAGAAGACAGCATTCTTCCTGAAGCATGGACTCTTTGTATACAGTGCTATGCTGATTTTGGTATGTAATTCCTCAAGCTTTCCCAGAAAAATCCAAAGGGATATCAAGAACCAGCTCTTCGTTGCCTGTCAGGGCAATATCTTGACCTTCTCCATTATATTGATATTACGTGAACTGGACTAGACAGTTGCAAGCTCTACTGCAGTATTTCTAGAATGACCAGCTAGATGTAAAATCAGAAAAAATAAAATGTGAAAATGTGTAATCGACCTGGAAGAGTGGGATCTCTGAGTCATATCATATAGTCTGATGGATTGCTGAGGACTTCCCAGTGGTGTCCTCAATCACAAATGGGGCCCTCCCACCATATGAAGAGTCCAGAAATTCTTTGTGCTTGCTATTTTACTCCCCATGTTGCTCATACCCCCACAATCTTATTAAAAACAGCTCCCAGTTCAGAAAAAAAGGGGAACTTCTAAGTCTAAATGAACCCAGATACTCAAGCCATCTATAGCCAGTATAAAGTGGCCATGACAAAATAGCGTATTGGGACATAAACCTATTTATTTTCCTTTTCCGTGCTTCATTGAATTTTACCTGAGAACTTCTCCTTCCCCAGCCAAGATGCTAGACATGAATCACCCATGGCTTTAGGGGAAGTTGTCAGAATGTAACCAGAGAATAAAGGTGTCAAAATCTTGGCTCTAGAGGTTTTCAAAAGCCAGAGGTTAGGTGTAAGACAAAGAAAATTTGGAAGTATTTGTAACCTACTTTTCTTGTCCTGCCCCAGATTCCATAGACTAGAGAGAAAATAAAGGAGGGAGCACAGGGAAAGAAGTGGAGTCAGAAGGGAAGGAATATGAAACTTGACAGAAGGAAAATCCATGAGTGGCCAACACCATAAAGCCATGTGCCAAGGAGCCCATTGCTCACTGATCAACTGTTCAGCAGAAACAATGCCTGGCTACAACCATTCAGCAGTCCAGACTCTTGAATTCCTGGGCACCTGGACAAGGTGGGATAATAAAGAACCATCTTGAGCTGTCTCATGGAATGACTGTTGAAATACCCATTGCTATAAGGTTTACTCATTTTTATTGGAAGATAATTGCTTTACAATACTGTGTAGGTTTCTGCCATGCATCAACAAGAATCAGCCACAGGTATACATATGTCCCCTCCCTCCTAAACTCCCTCCCATCTGCCTCTTCATTCCACCACTCTAGGTTGTCACAAAGCACTGGGTTGAGTTCCCTGTGTCACATAGTAAATTTCCACTTGCTATCTATTTTACATGTGTTAGTGTGCATGTTTCCATGCTATTCTCTCAATTTGTCCCACCCACTCTTTCCCCCACTGTGTCCATAAGTCTGTTCTCTATGTCTGCATCTTCATTGCTACCCTGGAAATAGGTTCATCAGTACCATCTTTCTAGATTCCAATGTTTGGAATACAATGTTTTTTCTTTCTCTTTATTAGTTCAATCTGTATCATAGGCTCTAGGTTCACCCACCTTGGGCTTCCCTGATAGCTCAGTTGGTAAAGAATCCACCTGCAATGCAGGAGACCTGGGTTGGAAAGATCCACTGGAGAAGGGAAAGGCTACCCACTCCAGTATTCTTGGGCTTCCCTTGTGGCTAAGCTGGTAAAGAATCCACCTGCAATGCAGGAGATCTGGATTTTATGCCTGGGTTGGGAAGATTCCCTGGAGAAGGGAAAAGCTACCCACTCCAGTATTCTGGCCTGGAGAATTCCATGGACTGTATAGTTCATGGGGTTGCAAAGAGTTGGACATGACTGAGCAACATTCACTTTCACCCATCTCATTAGGACTGACTCAAATGCATCCTTTTTATATCTGAGTAATATTCCATTGTATACATGTACCACAATTTCTGTATCCATTCATCTGCCAATGGACATATAAGCTGCTTCCATGTCCTAGCTATTGTAAAAAGTGCTGCAACGAACATTGGGGTACATGAGTCTCTTTTAATTATGGTTTTCTCAGGGGATATGCACAGTAGTGGGATTGTTGGGTCATATGGTAATTTTAGTCCTAGTTTTTTAAGTAATCTCCATACTGTTCTCCACAGTGGCTGTATCAATTTATATTCCTACCAAAAGTGCAAGAGACTTCTCTTCTACATATCCTCTCCAGCATTTATTACTCTTGATCTCAAGTTGTTATTACTATGGAGGCAAGTACCACCAGTTGATCCACTGGAATTATTGAAATGTCAGAGTTAGTTGCTGCTGCTGCTGCTGCTAAGTTGCTTCAGTCGTGTCCGACTC
>NW_011472038.1:44687-46670 GCF_000754665.1 Bison bison bison
AGTTTTTTTTTTTTTTTTTTAATGATCACACCTACTCAAATACTTGCTATTTGCAGATAACTTTCAAGTCTTTACTTCTTGCCTCCATATTTTAATTTATTCTATGACCCCATTTATTAGTCAGGGCCAGACAGGAAATGTATAACTCCTTCAAACTGTACTATTTGAGGAGGGCTTAATAAAGAGACTATTTGCTGATGTGTGGTCATGGTTAAAGGAAACCAGTGATGTTCCCTGGGAATGTTAGCTGCAGGAGCCCTTACTATCGCTATGTCTATTGCAGATGGGGACAGGCAATGGAAGACATTCAGCACAGACAATTTAAGAGTTAGAAATCCATGTAAGAACTTCCTGGAAAGCCTTTTTCCCTTAAAGAATCTCATGAAAGCTATAAATCCTCACAACAACAAAAATGTGCAAAGAAGTATAAATATTTGATTTTATATGACATCCTGCAATGTCCATGGCCTCTCCACAGTGTACGTACCTAGGGTACGTACCTAGGGTTCCACGGGTACAGGTTCAGAACCTCTCCCTCTGCCCACTCCAGAGAGGTTGTTCATAAAAATGTTATAGTTATTTCTATAGTTCTTATTTCCTTAACTTTTTTTTCCTACTATGTTTCCAGCAACTTAGATATCCCACAGGAAATCTTATACCTTTGGCCAACTATAAGTGAATCAACTGGGCCCTTTCTTTATTCAGATCAGCCTAATGTGAGCTATAACAGAGTATAAGCAGCAGAACTCTGAAGAAGCAGACAGAAAATGTAGGGCTGGCCATGTGATACAGGGTTACCTAGCAACACTGGCTGGGAGTCTCTCCTTCCTGAGCTTCTCAGCAGAGAGAAATGATTTTAAAAGTGTGTGTGTGAGAGAGTGAGACAGAGACAGAGAAGGGAGGGGAGAGGAGAAACAGAGAAAGGGACAGAAAGAGAGAGAGTGAAATGTAAAAACAAAGACAAGCAAAGGAGAGAATTTAGTAAACAAAGAAAAGAAGTGAGAGATAATGAAAAGGAATTCAGGGGAAAAGGGAAATGGAGCAGGTTCAAGAGGTGTGATGTAAGATGAACTCGACTGATGGGAAAAAGTGAGAAGCAAAGGCTGAAGGAAAGGAGGGTGTGAAGGGATGATGGAGTCAGCAGGAGAGGCCCCTTCTCCCAGCCCCTCACTGCTGGCTGCTGTGTTACTTTTACTTCACAACGGAAATTACCCAGTTTCTTTCCCTAACTGCAATTTTTTCTTTGTCAAGTGCTCAGTTGCAGTGGCAGCATCAGAAATTCTTTAATTAAGTACTATTGGGTCCACAGCATTGCTTAGCCCAGTAAAGAGCCTCTTTTATGATATCCACAATGATGACTCAGCCCTGGAGCCCAGCTCTTTACGGTTTACCAAGTGCTTTCACAGCTGCCGTCTCCTGGGATCCTGATTGCAGCTCTGTGAGTTAGGGAGTGCAGGATTGTTAGACTTCAACTCTGCACATGAGGAAACTAAGGGTGCATAGCTAGGGCCCTGACTCCAAGCTCCAGGGCTGGGGCTTGGGACTGCTCTGTTGGGCTTTCCAATCACATACTAAGTGCAGAGGACCTACAGGCAAAGTGCTGCTCCCTGAAGAGTTATTGCAAGTCTCAAGCCAATAAGGGGCTTCTCCTTTCATCTTCTTTCCTTCTAATGTGCAATGGTGTCCATCTCTATTTCCCAGAGCAGAGCTTAATTGGCCTGGGTGTACAGCCAGATTCTGACAACCTCTTGAGATACTCCTGGGCACTCATCATCTCAGGAAAGCTCTGCCTCTTTCATTTTCAGCATAACCACCAATGGCTACAAATCTTCTTGGGTAGGGGGAATGGATATTTGAGAGGAGCAATTGGTAACTGGAGCCAGAGGGTCTGCAGGATCAGGTAGAGTAGAAGAGTTGGCAGCTGCATGCCTTGGAGCAGTTTAGCCATTCCTGTTCCTTCCCAGGTCTCTCCAAAGCCTACAA
>NW_011472038.1:46770-47206 GCF_000754665.1 Bison bison bison
TCTTCTTTTTGCACCAATTTTCCCCCCTGCCAGTATCCCCCTTATCTGATCTATCCTGTACTTACTGAGGATTAAGTTTCTAAAAATGCCATTTACCTGCTCAGCAACCTTTAATGATTTCTCCATTCATTACGGTATTATTTCATCACCTTGGCACTCAACAGCCACTTAGTATTGTCCAAACCTTCCTTTTCAGGTTAATATCTGCATTTTTCCTATATATAACACAAGAGTCTGACAAACCAGGCTATTTGCAGTTTCCAAATACAGTCCACAGCTCCCATCTATGTCTCTCTGCCTTCTATCCCCCTCCCAAATAGACCATATACCCCCTTTATGTCTCCACATAGCAGTTGCCTTTGTAATATGTCAACTAGGTTAAATTGAGCTACATTTCACACAATTACCTTCCTGCAGGTTACAGTGGGCCACAGGA
>NW_011472038.1:47306-47867 GCF_000754665.1 Bison bison bison
AACTCAATGACAAAGGGCCAAATGTCTAACTTCTGTAGGACACTCACATCATCAAGGGCAGAGGCAATGAGAACTGATGCAGATTTTGGTCCACACTCTTGGGCTCCAGCTCATGCTTTTGGGTCCCAGCCTGTCCTTGCTCCCCCACCTTACATCCATCTTCTCTTCCTCATCGCCCACCCTGTGCAGATACGAGTTTTACAAGTCACTTTGCTCCTGTGGGTCTCAGTTTTCTCACCAGTATAAATGGGGAAATTTTTCCAAATCTCTTATATCTAAGGATACTTCTAGCTCTAACATTCAAGATGTCAATATTCATGGCTTCTTATGGGAATTTAATCTCTGAAACAACAAAGGCATTGAGCTTGGAACAAAGGCATTGAGTTGGAGATCTGGACTCCAACCTCAGCTCTGCCTCTCCATAGCAATGGGAGCTTGATCAAGAAGCTTTCCCTCTCTGGGCTGTGCTTGCCCCAACATGTTCACATGCAGAAGTTAGATTTGCTGCTCTCAGCAGTCCAGTACAGCTCTAGTGTATCAGGCAGAACTCTTGAGAGTCCA
>NW_011472038.1:47967-48759 GCF_000754665.1 Bison bison bison
GATATCAAATATAAAGTTCCTTGATATTTGATATTTCCTGCATATTTGTGGGTTTTCCTATTTTCACATGGGTTAAATATGTTCTCAGTGAGTCCTTCAGTGCTTCAACTTTAAAAACCTTGTGTCTCTTTTAGAAAAATGCCAGCCTCCCCTCCCCCACATACTCAGGAAAAGTTGAGATGCTTTGATGTTTTCCTTGTTTATGGCTCAGTCTTTTGAAGAGATTTGGTTATGAATTAGCCTTTCATTCCTCTATCTAGGGGATGACCAATGAGAAAAAAGGGGCAAGGGAGTAGAGTGGATGCCAGAGTTAGAAACGTCTTCCTGTACCTCTTCTAATGATACTAAAGTTAGAGATGAAGAATCACTTTTATTCTAAGCCCCCTATTTTCAGATGCTTATGACTTCAAGAAACATAAATGAGTACATGTGTTGGAAGTCTAATCAGGCTGAATTCTCAGATAATGGATTTTTGTTACTGCTGCTGCTGCTAAGTCGCTTCAATGCGATTATTGTACAAGACATGTAGTCAAGTCTTGTGACTCATATATTGAGAAGGTAAGGAGACATTGATCTCAAATATATGAAGAAAACATAACTATTCTTGCATCTACTCAAGAGATACCTAAATGTTGGCTTTTCTCCCTCATCCAACATCCATTTAGTTATTGACTCTGGTGCCCTCCTCTCCATTCTTCCTGTCTTATTTTTATACCTCAGCACTTCCTTAATATTATGTAATATTTAATACACATGAAACAGAAAATTTTGTATATGTAAAGGTAAATGTCA
>NW_011472038.1:49642-50161 GCF_000754665.1 Bison bison bison
GTGGGTTCCTTATGAAGAGAACTGCTGCCTCTAACTTCCTTGTTTGGGGGAAGGAGTGAAACAAAATCTGGAATGTAGAGCCTATGAGTAGGTTGTCTATTATTCACCCTATTCTTTCCCTAGTCTATGTTCTGGATCCATATACAACAAGAGTAATGATCTCTGGTAACTGCATTTCTTTGAAACTTTTTTTCCTGACTCTTTGGCTTTAGAGTCTGCCTTGCAAGTCTCCTCACAGTTACACTAGGACTAACAGCTTTGTCTTTCAGCAAGGCTGGGCTTTAGGACTCCTCAGTGTGTGGCTATGGAAAGTCAGTGATATTGAGGCTACTTTGTGCATTATTAGGTATGCTTTAAACTATGGAGGAGTTGGCCTGCTGGGGCTTGAAACTAAACAGGTCTCTATAGTACCAACTCACAGAGCTTGCTCAAACTCATGTCCATCAAGTCGGTGATGCCATCCAACCATCTCATCCTCTGCCATCCCCTTCTCCTCCTACCTTCAATCTTTCCCAGCAT
>NW_011472038.1:50401-51277 GCF_000754665.1 Bison bison bison
CTTTAGCACTCAGCCTTCTTTATGGCCCAACTCTCACATCCATACATGACTACTGGAAAAACCATAGCTTTGACTAGATGGACCTTTGTTGGCAAAGTAATGTTTCTGCTTTTTAATATGCTGTCTAGGTTGATCATAGCTTTTCTTCCAAGGAGCAAGTGTCTTTTAATTTAATGGCTGCAGTCACCATCTGCTGTGATTTTGGAACCCAAGAAAATATTGTTGTCATTGTTTCCATTGTTTCCCCATCTATTTGCCATGAGGTGATGGGACTGGATGCCATAATCTTAGTTTTGGAATGTTTAGTTTTAACTGAACTTTTTCACTCTCCTCTTTCACTTTCATCAAGAGGCTCTTCAGTTCCTCTTTGCTTTCTGCCATAAGGGTAGTGTTATCTGCATATCTGAGGTTATTGATATTTCTCCTGCCAATCGTGATTCCAGCTTGTGCTTCTTCCAGCCCAGCATTTCACATGATGCACTATGCATATAAGTTAAATAAGCAGGGTGACAATACACAGCCTTGACATACTCCTTTCCCAATTTGGAACCATTGTTCCACGTCCTGTTCTAACTGTTGCTTCTTGACCTGCATACAGATTTCTCAGGAGGCATGTAAGGTGGTCTGGTATTCCCACCTCTTTAAGAATTTTTCACAGTTTGTTGTGATCTACAAAGTCAAAGGCTTTAACATAGTCAATGAAGCAGACGTTTTTCTGGAACTTTCTTGCTTTTTCTATGATTCAACGGAAATTGACAATTTGATCTCTGGTTCCTCTTCCTTGTCCAGCTTGAACATCTGGAAATTCATGGTTCACATACTGTTGAAGCCTGGCTTGGAAAATTTTGAGCATTACTTTGCTAGCTTGTGAGAGGA
>NW_011472038.1:51377-51604 GCF_000754665.1 Bison bison bison
GCATTATGCCATCAGAAGGCTTTAATTAGAGAAGTGATTTGTGTTGTAGAAGTACCACTCTGGAAGCAATGTAGAGAAAAGATAAAAGAGAGGCAATAATGCAGTACAGATTATAGCAAAATCTGTGTAAGGATTGCTGAAGGAAGTAGTAGAAGGCACATTGAGACATACATAGAATTTAGAATCAACAGTTGATTGCCTATGAGCCATGACTGGAGGTGGGGACG
>NW_011472038.1:51704-52133 GCF_000754665.1 Bison bison bison
AGTGATCATACCATCATGGTTATCTGGGTCATGATGATCTTTTTTGTATAGTTCTGTGTATTCTTGCCACCTTTTCTTAATATCTTCTGCTTTTGTTGGGTCCATACCATTTCTGTCCTTTATTGTTCTCATCTTAAGACCACACTAATTCATTTATTCACTCAACCAATGTTCAATCATTCAGTGGTTTCTGACTCATTGTGATGCCATGGATTGCAGCACGCCAGGCTTCCCTGTCATTCACCATCTCCCAGAGCTGGCTCAAACTCATGTCCATCAAGTTGGTGATGCCTTCTAACCATCTCATCCTTTGTCACTCCCTTCTCCTCCTACCCTTAATCTTTCCCATCATCAGGGTCTTTTTCAAGGAGTTGGCTCTTCGAATCAGATAGCCAAAGTATTGGAGCTTCAGCTTCAGCATTAGTCCTT
>NW_011472038.1:52233-54572 GCF_000754665.1 Bison bison bison
GGGACGAAGGAGGTGTTGTTCATATATAGGGATAAGTGGTGGTTGATGTATTTACAACTTAGTAAGTCTTCACATAAACAGGAAAAGAAAGGAGAGAGGAGAATTTCACCAAGCCAAATCAATGAAATGAGAAAAAAGGAGAGAAGAGATGGTCAGGAGATAGAGATGAAGAGGCAAATCTCTCAATAAGATCGAAGATCAAAAGTGTAGAGGAAATAGGAGAATGAGAGAGCTAGGAGAATAACTAGGAGCTTGTGATCTGGGATATTTTAATTTATGCTGTCAGAAATAGAGTAAGTAGTTTCAGGTGAAGAATAAACCTAGACTAGGTCTGTGGGAGAATGTGGCTAGTATGGGCTGGAGGTGTTCACTAGAGATGAGAAGGCCAAATTGCTTGGTGGTCGATGTGGAGGTTGACATCATCTGGAAGATGGTAGGATGGGGCAGAGAGTAAGACCATGAGCCAGATGGCCAAGTCCTTGATACAACTGAATAATTAGGAGGTCAGTAGATGATAGCACAAAGAAGCATAGAAGATAACACAGAAGAATGGCATGAACCTCAAAAAGGTAGATATAATTTGGCTTAGAAGCAGCATAAGAGTGATGAATACCTATCTCTTGTCTAGCCCTAAGGTACATGGTATATGAGAGAACAAAGTCTTCGCTGGAGAAGACTTCAGGATAAGCTGTGTTTTTAGTGAATAACCAGGGTACAGTTAAAGCCTGAATGTGAAGGGATCATCCAGAGAAGATGACAGAATGGAGATATCCTAGGTTCTCTACTCTGTTCAACTGATATATTCATCTATCCTTCTGCTAGAACTTCACTGTCTTATTATAGCTTTATAATGATATTTGGGAGAGCAAATTCTTTCACTATCCTATTTAGAAATATCTTGATTATTCTTGGGCTTTTGCTTTTCTACATAAATTTTAAAGTTAGATTGACAAATTCTACAAAATAAAACTTGTTAAAATGTTTACTGTAAAAGTATTGAATTATCAATGTTAGAGAGTATTGACATATTTATAATATTTAATCTGTCAGTCCATGAATATGGTATCTGTATTTGTTTCAGACTTGTTTCATGCCTTCCAATAAAGTTCTATCATTTTATCTGTGGAAGTCTTCCACATTTTGTATTAAAGTTGTTCCTAGGCACTTCACATGTTTTAATATCACTGCCATATTTAATTTTTAATCTTAGTTTCTAAATATTTTTTGAGTCAACATTGTTATCTTTTTCCTAACTTCTTGGAGGAAATGTTTAGTTCATTAATTTTCAGATTTTCTTCCTTATCATTTGAAAGATGCTGCTTTAACTGTATCTCACAAAATTTTGGGGGCTTGTGGCATGTGGTAGCTACCCTATCAGGATTTGAACCCATGTCCCCCTGCAAGGAAATGGCAACCTAATCCAGTGTTCTTGCCTGGAGAATCCCAGGGACAGTGGAGCCTGCTGGGCTGCCGTCTATGGGGTCCACAGAGTCGGACCCGACTGAAACGACTTAGCAGCAGCAGCCCCTGCATTGGAAGTACAGCATCATAACCACTGGACCACTAGGGAAGTCCCATGTATCTCACAAATTTTATCATTTGGTATTTTCATTTTTTTCACTTCAAATTATTTTCAAATTCCTGTTATGATTTCTTCTTTTATCTTGAATTATTTTAAATTGGCTATGTTCAAATATATAGAGATTTTTCTAGTTAATGCCTGTTACTGATCCCTAGCTTAATTCCACTGTGGTCACAGAATGTGCTCTGTGTTGTTTCAATCCTTTGCAATTTGTTGAGACTTGCTTTCTGGACATACTATGGCCAATTTTTGTAAATGTTACACATGTTCTGGGAAAAACTATATTTTCAAATTGCTTGGTAGATAATAGGCGTATATGAAGATGGAGATGTAATTACAGATATAGGTACAGAAATAGATATTTAGATATAAGTGCATGCAGCTATATGTCTCCGTTAAGTCAAGTTTGTTAATCACTTTTTTCAGATCTTCTATATATTTACTGATTTTTGTTCTGCTTGTTGTAACAATTACAAAGAGAGATATATTAAAATATCCAACTATGATTGGTCATTTCTCTTAATAATTATGTCAATTTTTGCTCTTGTGTTTTTAGGCCACATCATTAGGTGGCAGAAATATTTTAAGATTGCCAGGATAAACACCTGTTTATCAACAGAGGAATGGATAAATGAGATGTGGTACATATATACAATGGAGTATTACTTGGCTGTAAAAGAGAATGAAATAATGCCACTTACAGCAACATGGATGGACCTAGAGATTGCCATACAATAAGTAAGTCACACACAGGAAG
>NW_011472038.1:54938-55954 GCF_000754665.1 Bison bison bison
ATGGGGGAGCCTCGTGGGCTGCTGTCTATGGGGTTGCAGAGTCGGACACGACTGAAGCGACTTAGCAGCAGCAGCAGCAGCAGCAGCAGCAAACATCCCAACAGTGCTCAGAAATATCCATTGTCTTCTATTTATTCTTCCTCTTCCTGAATTCCCAGCGATTTTCTCTATGTGTGTGGGTAACTGCTTTTCCCTTGGACCCACTAAAGCAATCATAACAATGTCCATACCCTCAAGTAACTTACATTCTAGTGGAGAGAGACAGATGATGCACACACACACACATCAAATATGCAAGATGACTTCAAAGAGTGATGAATGCTCTGAAGAAAATCAAAAGAGCAATGTCATAGAGAGCGAAGTTGGGCTAATGTTAGATTTCAAGAAGATGACTGGCTTGAAATAGAAATTTAAGCTATGCACCTATCTGGAGGACGAGTATTCTATATAGTGTAAGTGCTCAGTCACTTCAGTTGTGTCTGAATCTTTGCAAACCTATGGACTGTAGCCCACCAGGCTCCTCTGTCCATGGAATTCTACAGATAAGACTACTGGAGTGGGTTGCCATGCCCTCCTCCAGGGGATCTTCCCAACCCATTGACTGAACCTACATCTCTTATGTCTCCTGCACTGGCAGAAGCATTCTTTACCACTAGCGCCACCTGGGAAACCCCATTCTAGGTAGAGGGAACAGCAAATACCAGACCCTGAGGCAGCAGTGTGCTTGGTGTGTTCGAGAAACAGCAAGACAGCAAGTAGAGCTTCAGTGAAGTGAGACATGGGAGAGTGGAAGAAAACACTGGGAGTTTGACTTTTGTTGCAAGTAGCACAAGAAGCCATCAGGGAGTTTTGAGCAAGGAAGTTATAAGATCTGGTTCCATTTTTTAAACATTTCCCTTAGCTTCCTTGTAGAGGGTAGAGGGATTTCCCTGGTAGCTCAACTGGTAAAGAATCCACCTGCAATCCAGGAGACCTCGGTTTGATTCCTGGGTTGGGAAGATCCCCTGGAAAAGATA
>NW_011472038.1:56054-56746 GCF_000754665.1 Bison bison bison
AGAAGTCTAGAAGGATAAATTGGGAGATTGGAATTGACATATAAACATTACTATATATAAAATAGGTAAGTAATTTTCTCCTGGCCTTTTCCTTCTCCAGAGCAACCACCCCATCTGATTCCTGCCGGCTAATCCTCTCCTAATCAGTTCTTTGATTCTTATTGCACAGTAGGTTGTCTACCCTCCTTCTTTGCACGTAGGATCTGTAGTTTTTCGCTTTCTTACTTCCATCCCAGAATGCCTAGTGCTGGACTGAATAAACAGCAGAAGCTTGCAAAGTGTTTTTTTCCTTGTTTTTTTGGTCCCTCAAAATTATATAAACCCTTTTTAATTCTTCAGATGACCAAACTGGACCAAGTTCATGCTTTTATAGAAGAAAATCCCAAATGAGCTGCAGAGCAGGTCATGGACAAGCCTTTTAATTGAATGTCAGTGATGTAATGATACTCATTACAGACATGGGTCTGGCTGTTCTTCACACTCCTTGCATATATAATTTCTATTGCACAATTGCAAGAATATTTTTCAGAGATTTCCACCTTTCTCAGGTGATTTGATTTTCAGTATTTAGTACTTTGCTTTTTAACACTTAGTAAACATCCCAACTGGAGAAGGCAATGGCACCCCACTCCAGTACTCTTGCCTGGACAATCCCATGGATGGAGGAGCCTGGTGGGCCGCAGTCCATGGGG
>NW_011472038.1:56846-59111 GCF_000754665.1 Bison bison bison
CCATAGGGTCACAAAGAGTCAGACACCACTTAGCAACTAAGCACAGCACAAAGGGTAGAATGTAGAGTTATGTTACAGATAGCAGAAACCACTTTAACTCATTTAAAAGGGTTTACAATTGGGTACTTACAAAGTTGTTGAAAAAATCAGAATAATTTATTGATACTCTGTGTTGAATGTTCAGAACATTTTCACTCAATAGCACATAATTGGCACATCAGGAAGGTGGAGAATCAGGAAGCCATTGCTCCAGTAGCTGCCTCCAGGACCACACCATCTCTGCTCAGATCATCACAAATCTTGGCCATATTGCCTCATTCTCTTCCTAAATACAGTGGATACATTATGGCCTGTCTTTTGATGCCCACAAAACTAGGAACTGCACCTTGAGAGGTCTGTTACTGCTCATACAAAAGAAGCAAAATCTTCCAAGACTGTGCTCACTAGCAAAAACTAGAAATCACAGAAACAGAAGCATGAACTCTGCCCACTCAGCCTTCCAAATTGCATTGTTTCATCTGCCTGGCAGAGACTAGGTCACCAGTGGAATGTACGCTATGACAGATTTCAGGAAATATAGGCTTTAGCATTCCAACCTCTATCATTTAGTAAGATATGCTTTGATTGGGGTTATAATGAAGTCAAATGAGCTAATATATGATGTTTGCCACAGGAGACAAGATCAGAAGTAAGGGAGCCAGTTAGAGGATGTTCTAGTAGTTCACCTGAAAGAGGATGATGATGATTTGGACCAGAGTAAAAAGGTAAAGGTTTTGAAGGATGGTTGGATTTAATATTGTACTCTGAAAATAGGACTTGCTTATAGACTGGGGCAGGAATGATGAGCAAGATATAAAAGAGCGAACATTAAGACTTCTAGCCATCCTTGCCCCAGTTACCCTTGAGAACCTTTCCTAAATAATTAAGCCTGGTGTAGGACACCCACTTAGGTATACCACAGTATTACACAGTGTTGGAATCCCTTGTTTTATAATCTGTATTTCTACCAAATTTCCACTCCCCCCCCCAGCAGAGCATGTGTCTGATTGTTAATGGCACAGTGCCTGGCACATTGAGCAATCTCAATAAATACCATCCTAAGAATAAATGAAAGAGATAAGGAACTAATTCATAAAAACACAAAAACTACCAAAACTGGATCGAGAATAAATAGAAAATCTGAATATACCTGTAACAAGTAAAGAGGTTGAATCAGTAAATAAAACAAAGAAACACCCAGGACCAATTAGCTTGACTGGGGAATTCTACCAAGTACTTAAAGAATTAACACCAATCTTTTTCAAACTCTTCCAAAAAATAGAAAAGTATGAAGTACTTCTTAATTCATTTTATGAGTCAGCATTACTGTAATACCAATGCCAGACAAGAAAAAAAAAAAACTATGTTCTATCCCTTATGAACATACGTGTAAAAATCTTCAACAAAATCCTAGCAAACTGAATCCAGCAGCACATTAAAAGGACTATAATCATGACCAAGTGGAATTTGTCCCAGAAATTCAAGGGTGGATCCTCAATGAGTTATATATAGATTTACCATATGAATCAGCAACTCCACTCCTAAGCATACCTAAGAGAATTTTTTAAAAAATGTTTTCACAAGGTGTGTAAAAGGTGAAAAGGTATACACGAATACTCACAGCAGCACTTTTCACACTAACAAAAAAGTGGACACTACCCTAATGTCCATTAATAGATGAATGGAGAGACAAAACGAAGTATATCTATACAATGGAATATTATTCAGCACTGAAAAGGAATGAAGTACAGATACATGTGACAAAATGGATGAACCTTCAAAACATACTAATTGAAAAAAATAGTCACAAAGGATACATGTTGTATGATTCTCTTCATACAAAATGTCTATGATAGACAAATCCATAGAATCAGAAATCAGTTTAGTGACTAAAAGGGCCAGGGAGCAGGGAGGAAGAGTGAGGAGTGACTATTAATGGATATAGGGTCTCCTTTAAGAGTGATGAAAACGTCTTGTAACTAGAGAGATGATTACAGAACACTTTGAATATACTAAAATCCACTGAATTATACACTTTAAAAGAGTGAGTTGCATGGTATGTCAATTAAATCTTTAAAAAGCTGCTATTCAAAAAAAAAAAGAAAATGATGAATAAAAGAATATCATATCACCTTGAGTCCATCTATTCAGAGGCCTGATGAATTTCTCAGTACTAATGTGTCATTAAGAGTTCTCACTGATTTCCAAGGGTTGCTGGATGGGGTT
>NW_011472038.1:59742-60062 GCF_000754665.1 Bison bison bison
CACACCCTGTTCTAAAAGCCTTTTCTTTCACTTTAGTAGTGCTGATGTTAGGAGGCATAGCCTTGGTCACTGTTCATCCGGAAGGCATCTTGGTCCTCCCTGCTCCATCCCAACTCAATAGGCTCCACCGGAGAGAAACAAGTCTAAAGGAACCAATTCACTGTAATGGGCAATGTTCCCATAAACAACATCAGGAACATGAAAGCTGTCAGAAATACTGCAATGGGTTCCTGTCATTGTTTTATGGAAATTCATGCACCCAAGTAAATACCATACTCACCTCTGGTTTCTATCCTTTGTAAATTTAGAGGATTAAATGA
>NW_011472038.1:60162-61391 GCF_000754665.1 Bison bison bison
TGCCTGTGGCGGATTCATTTTGATATTTGGCAAAACTAATACAATTATGTAAAGTTTAAAAATAAAATAAAATTTTAAAAAAAAGGAAAATAAAGGTGAAGCATCAGTTAGTTCAACGTGGATTGGGAATTTTGGACAAAATCATATTTGAAACATTTAAATTGTGTAACAAACACCAAATGAAATCATTGGAAATTCCAGGGCAATGTGATAAGTCTTATGTGACTCAGGCTTTTGATAACCCTACTGGATAAACCAGCAACTGTGTTACAGGACCCCAAATAAAACCTATGATGTGTGGTCAGTGGCTTTGTAAATTGCCACATCTAAATTAAGAGGTAAATGAGTAGTTTAAAAATGAACTGTGATTCACTGAGCTTATTAGTTTTTTACTTGAGGTTCCACACTCTTCCTGGTCCATGTAGGCCTTTTCTTCTGAGATCCAGAAGCTTCAGACTGGGGCAAACACATTTGGGACACATCTCAGGCACCGAATCTCCTGGCCTTCATTCTGCAGTCCTATATATATGCTGCTGCCCCTACTGGAGTCACATAGCTCATCTTAAGAACTATGGATTTAGTTAATAGGCTCCAGAGACACATTTTTCCTTCCCTTCATAACACCTAACTCCAGAAGATCTCCCATTGCTGACATGTTGAACATGTGCTTGGCCATTGCTTTAGGTATTTTCCATGCATTCATTCACTTTTTCCCTGTGAGGAAGTTCTATTATCCCCACTTTGGAGATGAGGAAACTGAGGCACGAAGAAATTAGATAACTTGCTTAAGATAACACAATTAGTGAGTGTCAGGGCTGAGATTCAAACCCAGGCAGTCTGGCTTCAGAGCCCAACTCCATCATATCCTCTCCACTCCTGGCTGAAAAACAGTAGCTAAATTACAGGGCTGTTGTGAGGATTAAATTATTATTATTAGTCCTCTGGAGTAGAGTGGCCCTTTCTGTCCAGTGGGCTTGAATTGGGAGTACATTTTGCAAATTAAGTTCCAGACATTCTGGAACAAGCATTTCCATTTATTTTAATAAGCCTAAGCGAACCTAAGGTGAAGTTCTGCACAAACAGAGTTCCATAATAATGCATTTCATTGGAAAGAAGCTCTCTTAACATGTTTACATTTAATGGAACACAAGAAGGGTCACTTTGACTTCATTTTCAAAGCTGACTCCTGAGTAACATCTACAGGTTCTCAAAAAAGCTTTCATGGACCT
>NW_011472038.1:61491-61793 GCF_000754665.1 Bison bison bison
TCACAGCTGGCAATGTACTCTCAAGTTTGAGACAGTACCAGTTCCCCTGAACACTGCTGTACACACACACAAGTCCTTGAATAGCATGTACTCACATACTTAGGCTAATTGCTCCAAAAAGACCCTATCTGGACATAAGCACTCTACATCAGCAGAATGGTCTCAGTATATACCTTTATGTCTACACTTCTAATCCTTGGGAATTTTTGAATTATAAAACTAATAAATGGAAAAGACTTCAATTTTTTCATCTGGTCCAACCATTACTATTCTCTCCATAATATTTTTAAGAGGCAGTCATG
>NW_011472038.1:61893-63221 GCF_000754665.1 Bison bison bison
TACTGCAATGGGTTCCTGTCATTGTTTTATGGAAATTCATGCACCCAAGTAAATACCATACTCACCTCTGGTTTCTATCCTTTGTAAATTTAGAGGATTAAATGAATGCAATATGCTCACCTCCTGAAAAGCAAACTAGAGAATGGCTCAATTCTTAAAAACCCCATAATCCCCAAGTACAAACCAAAGGCTTAAGGTAGTCAAGCCCAGAAGCTAAGAAATGAATCAAATAAATAGTTTAACAAATCTTTCCCTTGAGTTTGACATTTTCTAAAAGAGAGAAAAGGGTGCCATGGGCTCGAATGTGCCTCCTTGTTGATTAATTAAGAAACACTTAGGCAACATTCAGTAGAATCGATCATTTCTAGCCTGAATGCTGTTTTTTTCACTCATCGTCAATTAGCACCTAAAATGAGTTATGTAATTTGTGCTTTCAGGATGTCAGGCATTAAATTATTTTTCAGTACAACCCACACAAACCCTGATTGGGCTTATTTGTTTATTTGTTCAATAAGATAGGGATTCGGGGGAGAAAACACAGTGGGCAAAAAGTGTTTTTGAAATTAGAAGAGATATGGAGAGAATATAGCTAATGATTATAGGAGGGAAGCTTACAGACTTTTAAGGAGGATAAGCTGTACACACAAAGAGCTCTAACACAAGGGACAGTGTGATCAGGACACAAAGTTAGAGCCCTCATGGGTGCTTTGTGGGGGAAGGTATGTGGTCTTAGGTTTAAAAGATAAGTTGGATTTAGACAAATGAAGTTGGCAAACTGAATATTCACCAAAAGGAAGTTTGTTGCTCAAGGAAAGGCCAGTAGCCCCTTTGGATGGGAGCTAGGTGCACATGTCAGGAAGGAGGGGGAGGAGGGAGCTAGAAGGGTCAGTTGGAATCAGATAGTAAATGGTTTGAATATAGAATGGATTAAAGTCAGAGCAAATACTGAAGGGGAAAACCAATTAGAAGACAACGGCAAGAGTCCAAGTCAGGCAAGAAGGCAGGAGCTAGAGGTGGGAGCCATGATCTGAGGAGGGCACTGTGGGGAAAAGTATCATGGAGATTGTTTCAAAGCTTAAATTGAAAGAGAGATGGTGAGTCACACAGAAAAGCGACGACAACCAATAAATACTCTTTCCCTGTACCAGCTCCTGAAATCTCCCAAAACAAGAGTCAATTACGATAAAACTGCAAAGGAGTAAATGAGAGATTAGTATGGAAAGCCCCAGTTGACTGAGTCAAGGAATAAAATGAACATGCAGTCGCTTCAGGGGCTTATTTGATTATTGGGCAAGATGCCAGATGTGCAGCAGCAGGCATCACAGCTG
>NW_011472038.1:63321-64181 GCF_000754665.1 Bison bison bison
CTGTCCATGGGATTTCCCAGGCAAGAATACTGGAGTGGGTTACCATTTCCTCCTCCAGGGGGTCTTCCTGACCCAGGGATGGAACCCAGGTCTCCTGCATTGGCAGGCAAATTCTCTACCACTGAGCCACCAGAGAACCCCTGGGTAGTGTACCTCTTTCATCCACTCTAACAACTGTGTCAATAATTTCTCTAGGTGCTTTACCATGTTGATCTCACTTAATCCCCATTTAATCCTCAAATTTTACAGATGAAAAGCCTGAGGATCAGATAGAGACTGTGACTTGTCCAAAGTCATACAGATGGTGATTGGCAGAACTGGGATTCAAGTCCCTGTCTGACTCTGATGCTCCCTCCATCAGAGATAAGTTAAAGCCAAAATCCATCTGCCTCTAAATCCCACCCACTGACAGAATTACAGCATCCCTTCTTGGAAAGAGAATGCATTCTTTGAGGTATGGGTAGAGAAACACATCTTCTGGATTCCTTTCATCAAAATGAAACCCCAAAAAACCATAGAGCAAAGCCTGCTCCCCAACATGTGGCGCTTAGACTTCTCTCTCAGCTGTCACCTTTGAGCCTTCTAACCAATACATATGATAGCCACTTCCAAGTCCTCATGTTCTGGGAACTCCAACTGTGGAAAAATTTTTTCCTGTCTTCATTTCCGGGATGCTTCCTTCAACAGACATCTCTTGAGTTCTCACTCTAAAGCAGACTCTGAACTGGTTACAGAGAGCCACAAGATGAATCAGAAACAGTTGCCAAACTACAGGAACTCCCAGTCCATCCCGGAAGAGAGATGAGAGGCAAAGATACCAATAGAAGAGGGAAGTGTTGGTCTAGAGGACTGTCTTTTAA
>NW_011472038.1:64566-67936 GCF_000754665.1 Bison bison bison
GCACAACTCCAGGAGCTGCCTGTTAACCTTTTGTACAGGGTCACCATTTCTCAACCCCTGGGAACAGGAGCAAAGGTGCCCAAGGCCAGACATCAGCAGCCCTGCTAAGGTACAAGGTAGCTGGTGGCCGCTAGGACCCCGGTGTTGAAATTTATCCATTTGTGTACTAAAACCTCCTATATCAGAAGGATTTTTGCTCCCTGTGTTTATCACCCCTCTGTTTCGCTTGTGGAGTTGAAGGGTTTTTTTCATGTCAGCCTGGCGTCCCAGTGTTTGGGAAACAATTAGATAAACAGATTAACTTGACAATTAGACCAAAAGAGCTGAGGACCTCTGGTGGTAGTGGTAATGACAGCAGTCTTTCCAGAATGAGATTATGAGAAATCTGATAGGGCTAAAGAATTAGGTGAGGTGAAAACCCAGAGTTAGGAAGTTAGCAAGATCAGAGGCTCCCCTCTGACTATATTGTTCCATTATATGCATTATTATCACACCCATATTTCAGATGAGAGAACTAAGATCCAGAGGCAGTGACACATGCCTAGGTAGCTGATGATGGAGCTCCAATCTAAATCTTCAGATTTTTAGTCAAATCCTTTTTAGCACATATGCTACAACCAGTTCCGGGTCGGGGGGAAGCCCTTTGAGTTAGTTAGTGGCTCATTCTTCCTATACCTCCTCTTCCATGCTAAGGGAGTAAGATACTGCTGGAACATGCTATATATCAAAAATCAAGTTTCTGCAGACTGTGGAGGGAAAGCAGTGACCTACGCAAATTGTAAATTCCCAGCAAAAGTGAAGAGAAAGCCTGCAAACTCAGAATCAAAATTCTAGCAACTTCTCTTTTAATGACATTTGATCAAAATTAGTGTTGACATATTTGCATACCACAAATGAAGTAGATCTTCATTGTTGGACAACTTTCTGATTGGCTTGGGGTGAGGCAACAGAGAAAGCTTTCTAGCTCTCACAAGATTTTCTCTTGGAGAAATTGTTTTCTGGGGAGGAGGCTCAAGAGGGTATATAAGAATGTTTGTCCCTCAAATAGGAGAAATACATAAAGGAGTCTATGTAAAAACACTTGAAATTCCTCTCAGAAGACCTTACCAAGAAATGTTTTTCAGCTTAGGTTTTTGGAAGAGAATTTTAGAGGTGCAGGAGACCACAGAAACTCTGACGCCCCTATATGGCCATCCCTGACAGGTGGCCAGTCAACCAACCATTACATGAACAGCTCTAGTAACAGGTCAGGAAACCCCTATGGGAATTCAACAGCAGTCCAGCTAGACAGTGAGTGAAGCACATGGTCAAGACTGAAGGTTGTAATAAGGCATCCTGGGAAGCACAGAATTAATTATTTTATATATTTCTCTTTAGAAACCGAGTGAAAGTTTGGGGGAGGGTAAGCAAAAGGAAGCCTTTCTGTGATCACTTTTATTCTGCTTACTCTTAGAAGACCTTATATAAGCACATTTCTCGAGCCTTTGAAATCAGCTGCAACCAGCATTTTAGACCCATGGAGAACTCTTGCTTCTTTCATGGCCCATGAGATAAGAAATACATACTTATAGGAAGAAGGCCTTTCAAGCATGACAACTGTGAAGCTCCTACATGTCAGGTTGCTCTAAATAATCAAATTTTTAACAAATATACTTTGTTAATTGAGAATAAAATGGGCAATATTTTTATTAAATTGTTTTTCATGGAAAATTTGAGTCAAATGCATTTTGAAGGCCAGGGTCTAACATCCCATAGTCTTGTTTCAATCTCTCGTACTTGTGCCCTTGATTAGGACCTCACCTCCATCTTGAATTATTATTATAGTTTTCTTTGTCTCTGATTTTATGTACTTTCACTATGATGCCTCTAATGGATACAAATTTTCAGCCATCATCTTCTTTCACATTTCTCTTGCCTCTCTTCCAGGACATCAATTAAATGTATGTTAGATCTCACTCTATTCCTTATGTCTCTGATCTGCCTTTTTCTTTTTAACACATAATTTGTTTCTCCAGGCATAATTGTGGACAGTATCTTGTGACCTATCTCCAGCTCAATAACTCTCTCTTCAGTTGCATTTTGCCTTCTATTAAACCCATCTAGCCATTAAATTCTCAATTTTTATTATTATATTTTTTAGTTATATTTGATCCTTTCCTAAATTGTCTATATGACATCTTCTGTTCCCCGAAGATATTTTCAAGCTTATCTTTTATTTTTTTGAAATATGGTCAATTAGTTACTATAGTGTGTCTTGTAATTCTAATGTCTAAAATCTTTGTGAATTTGTTTTTGTCATCTATTCTTTTCTGCTGTTTGTAACTCACAGTACATATTTTTCTTTGTATGCCTCGTTACTTCTGACTATGTGCTGACATATTATTGAAAAATTATTTGTAACAATGATTTCAGGCCTAGGATGACAGTACCTCCCTATAGAAAGTATTTTCATTTGCTTCTGACAAATGCCTGGGGATGATACCTGTCCAACACTACTCTAATCCAAATTCAGAGCTTCACGGAACATCCCAATGATGGGTATATAGACTACAAGTCTATGCAAGGGCTGGTTACTGCTAGTTCACCATTATCCTGAAAGGGTAGCTACTCAGAGTCTCAGTTTAAAGTGGTAGGAAGGCTTATCACATTTCCCATTTGTTGGGGTCTTGGACTTTAACTTTTATCCCTTTTTCTCATGAGGGCACCACAACCAGAGCTCAGTCTCACAACTCCCTTATGACTCATCAAGTGCCCTCAGGGCAAAATGACTTTTCTTGCCAGACTTCCCCCTCTGGGTTCTTTTCTTCTAGATTTTAACCTCACTATTTTGGGTGTTGTTTTGTTTTGTTTTAGCTTTTTTTGAGATATTATTGACATATGTACGTTTAATATGTACAACATGGGGATTTGATGAATGTATATATTGTGAAATGATTACCACAATAAGGTTAGTTAATATCTCCATGGTGGTTCAGATTGTAAAGAATCTGCCTGCAATGCAGGAGACCTGAGTTCAATCCCTGGGTTGGGAACATCCCCTGGAGAAGGAAATGGCAACCTACTCCAGTATTCTTGCCTGAAAAATTCCACGAACAGGGGAGCCTAGTAGGTACAGTCCATTGAGTCACAAAGAGTTGGACACAACTGAACAACCAACACTTTCAGTTTCACTTTCATCCCCTCATAAAATGACTTTTTTAATTTTTATTTTGGTGGTGGTGATAACTTTTAAGGTCTACTCTCCAAGTTTGCTTTATTGACTATGCCAAAACCTTTGGCTGTGTGGATCACAATAAACTGTGGAAAATTCTGGAAGAGATGGGAATACCAGACCACCTGATCTGCCTCTTGAGAAGCCTATATGCAGGTC
>NW_011472038.1:68281-69136 GCF_000754665.1 Bison bison bison
GTGTGTGTTAGTTGCTTCAGTTGTGTCTGACTCTTTGCAACCCCATGGATGCTTGACAGTTTCCTCTGTCCATGGAGTTCTCCAGGCAAGAATACTGGAGTGGGTTGCCATTCCCTTTGCCAAGGAGATCTTCCCAATCCAGGGATCAAACCAGGATCTCCTGCATTGCAGGTAGATTTTTTACCATCTGAGCCATCACATTTCTTTATTCATTTTACAGTTGGAAATTTGTACTGTTTAACCTATATGTCCCCATTTCTCTCCACCCTCAGTCCATGGCAACCACCATTCTACTCTGTTTCTTTGAACTTGGATTTTTTAGATTCCACATATAAGTGAGAACATACAACTATTTGTCTTTCTCTGTCTGAGTTATTTCACTTAAGGTTATGCTCTCAAACTCCATCCATGTTGTCCCAAATGACAGGCTTGCCTTCATTTTGATGGTTGAACCATATTCTCTTATATATATGTACCACATATTCTTTATCCATCCATCAGTGAATACTTAGGTGGTTTCCATATCTTGGCTATTTCTAACACCGTACACAAAAATAAACTCAAAATGGATTAAAGATCTAAACGTAAGACCAGAAACTATAAAACTCCTAGAGGAGAACATAGGCAAAACACTCTCTGACATACATCACAGCAGGATCCTCTATGACCCACCTCCCAGAATATTGGAAATAAAAGCAAAAATAAATAAATGGGACCTAATTAACCTTAAAAGCTTCTGCACATCAAAGGAAACTATCAGCAAGGTGAAAAGACAGCGTTCAGAATGGGAGAAAATAATAGCAAATGAAGCAACTGACAAACAACTAATCTCAAAAATATACAAGCAACTCCTAC
>NW_011472038.1:70838-71634 GCF_000754665.1 Bison bison bison
CAACATGAGTTGACCATATAGGTGTGGGCTTTCTTCTGGGATCTCAATTTATTTCATTGTTCTCTGTCTCTATTTTTATGCCAGTACCATGCTATTTGATTACAACAGTTTTGCAATAGTTTAAAATCCAGAATTGTGATGTCTCCAGCCTTGTTCTTTTTTCGTATTGTTTTGGGTTTTCAGGATATTTTACGGTTCTGTATGAATTGTAGGGTTTTTTGTATTTCTATGAAAAATGCCATTGGAATTCTGAGGTTTCATTGAATCTTATTTACTGTCATCGTCTTCAGTTTTTCTTCCTTCCAGTTTCTCCTTTACAAGGAATTCTTCCAAGGCATGATTCTGAATGAGCCGTTCCCTTGCACAATCTTTTCAAAAGCACAAGCTGACTCTAAAATAAAAATCAAATTCCTTTTTTTTTTTTTTTGGACAGTTAGGTCCAAAACTCCCTCTCTCTTGCTTCAATTATTTATTGTGCACTCAGTGTGTGGTGCTCACCAGGCCAGGTTCACCTAATTTCTTGCCTCTAACCTCCCTTACACCTTATCTTACTCCAAATACACCCTACACTCCAGCCAAACTGAAACGTTCATTGCATGTGGCAGACCTGGACCGGAACCCAGATGGGCTGACTTCCAGGTTAGTGTTCTTTCTCCTACATCGTGGTCCCATATTCAGGTTTCAGTTCAGTTCAGTTCAGTTGCTCAAACTCATGTCCATCTAGTCCATGATGCCATCCAACCATCTCATCCTCTGTCATCACCTTCTCCTCCTGCCTTCAATCTTTCCCAGCATC
>NW_011472038.1:71734-72303 GCF_000754665.1 Bison bison bison
TATTGTATTGTATGAGTTCCTTCTATATTTTGTATTAACTCCTTATCAGTTGTGTGGTTTGTAAATATTTTCTGCCATTCCATAGGCTTTCTTTTCATTGTGCAAAAGATTTCTAGTTTGATATAGCCTTACTTGATTTTTGCTTTTTGTTGCCTATAATTTTGATGTCATATTAAAAAAAAAAAGTTGCCAAGACCAATGTCAAGAGTTTTTCCTCTATTCTTCCTTCTAGTAGTCTTATAGTTTAAGGTCTTTAAGCTCATTAGAAAAGACCTTGATGCTGGGAAAGATTGAAGGCGGGAAGAAAAGGGTGTGACAGAGGATGAGATGGTTGGATTGGCAAAACTCAATGGACATGAGTCTGAGCAAGCTCCAGGAGTTGGTGATGGACAGGGAACCCTGGCATGCTGCAGTCCATGGGGTCGCAAAAAGACATGACTGAGTGACTGAACAACAAATTTAAGTCTTAAACCATTTCAAAGTAATTTTTATGAGTAGTGCAAGATGGGATCTGATTTAATTTTTCTGCATGTGTTTAATCCAATGTCTCCAACACCATGTGTTGAAGA
>NW_011472038.1:72403-73550 GCF_000754665.1 Bison bison bison
ATTGCCTTCTCCCCTGTATGTAATAGTCAGTGACATATAGGTCCCATCATCTTTGTTTCTGCACTCATGTGGGAAGGAGACCATTTGCTCCAGTGGTGGGGTGAAGGGGAAGGAAGGCATAAGGGTGATCTGCTCGTTTAAAAAAAAAAAAAAAGGCAGGAAACTATGAAACACATTTTCTAAAAGTTTGATTCTAAGATGGTTAAGAAAGTGGGGATAAAGAGTTACATTTAACTGTTCCGATGAGCAGCAAGAGCGCAGCAGCTGGAAGCCTCCCTGGATGCTCAACACTGTGCACTTCTGGGTTTCTGAGGTCAGCAGGCTGCCCGGGAAGGGACAGAATGTGGGCAGTGCGGGGCGAGGAGGAGCCCAACAAACCAGGCAACTGAAGGTTTTCGGGGCACAAATAGCCCCAACCCACTTCACCAAATCCTGAGAGAAAAGAGAAGAAACCTCCATCTCTGTATGAATGTTCTAGCTAACCATGCTGCTGCTGCTGTTAAGTCGCTGCAGTCGTGTCCGACTCTGTGCGACCCCATAGACGGCAGCCCACCGGGGTCCTCTGTCCCTGGGATCCTCCAGGTAAGAATACTGGAGTGGGTTGCCATTTCCTTCTCCGAGCTATCCATGAGTGAACCATGAGTGAATCCATCCATGTTCATTGCAACCCTTCTCAATGGCATGCCTTAGGAATTACCCGCCTGGTACACGGCTCTGAAGGACGTCTTTCTGAACTTGTTTTTTCAAGGATCTGAGATAGGAAGAACAGAAGGGATTGGGATGGAAGAATTTTCCTATCCTCTGAGAGCCTTTTGTTTCGTAGGACAGTGAGGTAGTGGAAAGAGTAAGAGCCCTCTAGTCAAAATTCCTGGCTTTTCCACCTGATGGGTCCAAAATGCAGGAGCATTGGAGTCGCCGGCTCTCCAAGGATTCAATCCCTTGAAACACTGACCCTTGCCTCCTTCCCCTTCCACGGTGCCGGCCCTGGCTCGGTGAACACTTCCAGTTCCCAGATTTCTGTCCTGGGGACCCAGAAGTGTGCAGCCCTGTCAGAAAGTACATTCAGAAAGAGCCAATTCCTTCACTACCTTGACCGCGAAAAACAAAACTCTTGGGCACACAGTCTTCCAAACGACACGCACATTTT
>NW_011472038.1:73650-74319 GCF_000754665.1 Bison bison bison
AGGAGAGCAGAAGTAGGGGAGCACCCTCTGGGATGTAAAGTCTAAAAGTGAATGCATCATCGTCAATTTTATGACCATCTCCATAGTCACAAATGCGCCTAGGAATAGAACTTCAAGCTTCAGTCTTGTTTTCCCCTGACAAATGAGGGACCAACCAGCTGCCTGTGGAATTTGATTCCGGGGTACTGGGAACATTTGCATCTAAATAAATCTACTCCCATCTGCTGGCGGTTGCCTGAATTTCCAGTCATCGCTGAATCACACTAAATAAATAAATAAACATCCTGGAAGTAGTTTGGGCATCTACTGTTATGTGACCTCGGGGCCATCCCCTTTCCTTCTCTGGGCCTCAGTTTCCCCATATTAAACTCCAGAGGGTGGCACAAAATGACCTGGAACCACCCTCCCACTTTTATCAAGCAAGGATTTTCTCGTTAATATTCCTGGATGATCGGAGACAACAAGGGCAGGCAGACTAGCAGCAGGGATGGGTTTTATTGATCCACTCCTGTATGTAATACTGCTGTGCTGCTGCTAAGTCACTTCAGTCGTGTCGGACTCTGTGCAACCCCAGAGATGGCAGCCCACCAGGCTCCCCCCTCCCTGGGATTCTCCAGGCAAGAACACTGGAGTGGGTTGCCATTTACTTCTCCAATGCATGAAAGTGAA
>NW_011472038.1:75061-76238 GCF_000754665.1 Bison bison bison
GGGCTCGTCCTAAGGCTCCTGGTCGGGCACTAACCCGGCTTCTGGACTCCAGTCCGACTCCTGCGCCCCCTGCTCCCTAAACTCTCGCTGCAGTCTCCTTAGAGGCGACTCATCGCGACCCCCAGCTCCCTCTCGCCCCGCACTGTGCTCGCTCGCTCGGTCCCATTCCCCGGCGGCGGCGGCGGCTAACCGCAGCCCCTCGCGCCCTCCAAAGCCCTGGAGTGCGCAGCCATGAGCATCCGAGGGATGCTGCGAGCCGCTGTGTTTCTGCTGCTCATCAGAACCTGGCTCGCGGAGGGCAGTGACCTCAGTTCCACCCCGAAATTCCACGTAGAGCTCTCTTCCACCGTGCCCGAAGTCGTCCTGAACCTCTTCGACTGGTAAGCGGGAGCCGCCAGGTGGGGCATGGCGGCGACAGGAGAGGACCGGCGGCAGCCTCGGACCTCTTGGACGGAGCGGGCTGGGGAAGACTTGGACCTGGGCTCGCCGATCCCTGGCGTGCCGGCCCAGCCTCCAGATCCCTGGAGGGTGGTGGGCTGAGAGTAGGGGCGACCGTTCTAGATAGAGACCTGGTGCTTCAGCACACCTGTTAACTGCAGCCCCGGGGTTTGGGGGGAAGGATGCCCTCCCCCCAAGATCTGCCATCCATCTCCAGGGACCAAAGCCCCTGTCAGCTTTTCCCAGTCACACCCTTTGGCACTTGTAGGATTGAGGGTGGGAGTACAGGGTGATGGGAAATTCACAAAACTGTGGAGACACCTGTTTGAGTCCGGATTTTTTTCTCTATTCCCTGAGGCGCGTGCGTGTATTCGTGAATGTGTGTGTTGAGCAGTGAGGGACCTTTTCCGATGCCGCAGACAGTGCGATCGGTGGCTGTATAACATATAACCATGTGCCTGAGATGGGTGCAATTTTGTAGTGACTCCAATTAAACATTTGAAGATTTGATGTTTGATTTCAAGTTTGTTTGGGTCTGCAAATATCTGAAGAGATGTTAAACAGTCAGCCTTTACGTGGAGATCACACAGAAATGTGTTTGTGATGGCCACAGATCCTGAACACTGGCATATGGGTAGTGCGTGTGGTCCTTAAAACACAGAAATGCATTGCTTTAATTTGGAAATCATTCATGTGAACACTTTGAAATTTTCTCATTAAAGATAATTGAGATTTTTTA
>NW_011472038.1:76338-79185 GCF_000754665.1 Bison bison bison
CTGCGTTATAGTCACTAAGAGTTATAGTGATTCCAGGGCCTATTCTCATTCACAAGCCCCTTTGGGGGAAAAGAGGCCCCAGTGAAGGACTATGTGAATTGAAAGGGTGCATCAGAGACTTCTGGAAAGGCCAGCTCTCTGGGTCCATTTACATGTGCTCACCCAAAACACGTCTAGGCTGGAAACACACGCTTAGCCAAAGAGATGCCTGCTCCAAAAATGCATGTGTTTTTGAGGATGGCTCTGAAACCCAAGGATCAGAAATGGTTTGACTGACGAGGCTCATAAATCTCTGCTACATGAGCAAGGCTCTCTCTGTGTCATATGTCACATGCCAAGTCTTGGAAACAGAGGTGCACAAGAACATGATTCACATAGACGTGATAGCAAAATGCCAGCCCCAGCCTAGGTAGGGGAAATGTGAGTGAGGTGGAGGATACAGGCTGGTGGGCTCAGCTCATGGAGGTACTGAGGAGGTAACGTGCATCCAGGCCCATGGTAAGGTGGGGCTCCTTAGGGGGCTTGAGGTAATATGTTTCTGTGAGCGCTCACGCCTGCCCACACCCTCTCCTCTCCACTTCCCCTACAGTTTCCCCCCATCCCCCCAATTCTGCCTGGTAACAAGAAGCCAGCCTTTATGCCCCACCCTTTGGATAAAGGCTGTGGAGGGGGAGGGGGAAAGAGGAGTCTGCGTCACTGCTGTGCTTCTGGCTGACTCACTGGAGGAAGGGAAGGGAGCGGGGAGACATGTGTACATGTATGATGCACATGTCTGCATCAATAACTGCACGTGTCTGCATGTGTGCGGGCGGAGAGAAGGCCCGGCGAGTTGATGCCAGGGGTGCTGTTTGCTGTTTGTTTTCTGAGAAGTGATGCAGCATTCACTGATGACCAATACCTACCAATGTCTTCTCTGTTCCAGCAAAAATTGTGCAAATGAAGCTACAGTTCACAAGATTTTGGACAGGGTGCTGTCGAACTATGATAGCCGTCTGAGGCCCAATTTTGGAGGTAAGACACGTCCAGGTACTAGAGCTGAGACACAGCAAGCCAGCCCCACCCAGTGAGCTGACCAGGGGCACTCCTCTGGACTGGCCCCTTCTGCCTCTGCAGACCCCCCTTCCTGACCCTCCAGAGACCCCAGCAGAGCATTCCCAGGCCCCAAGTCCCAGGCCTGTGGCTCTTCTGCCGGCATTTCTCCCACTTCTCTGCCCCCTCCACACTCCTGTACATAGGCCTGATAATGAAGCACATTGCCTGGGCCGCAGAAGCACTCGTCACCCCGGGTGTGCTTCTCCGGCTGGAGTTCTCTGCTCCATCTGTGGGGAGGACACACGTTCCACTTGTGCACACATTCTTTGAACCCTGGGCACTTTCCCCCATTCAGCCAGTTGAAAACTAAGGGCATGGTCTTCTCTGCCTAGTTTACTTCGTACACCCGGGTCCCAGGTTCTGCTGCCTCTGCTCACCCTACCCAAGCCTTCAGCTCCCACCAAGTTCAGTTTATTGCACACACTGCAGTCAGCATGGGACTTCATATGAATCCCACCTGATTACCTTAGGAACTTCTGATAGCCTTATCTGCTAAGTAAAATCTATAGGCCTCAGATCTCAAGCACAGAGATGAGAAATGACAAAGAAACTGAAGTAACAAACTCCAATACATCAATTTCTCCTGTTGTTGTTGCCTAGCCCCTCACCCCCCACCCACCCGCCCCGCTTTGGAAAGGGAGATGGGCCATCTCACAGCACAAAGTGACAGGCACCTACCTGGACCGCACGGAATAGAAATAGCATTCTCTGGCTGAGGGGATGCCCAGGAAACCTAGACTAAGTACAGACAAGAGGAAGGGTGCCTTAAATAGACATTAGTCACATTTTGGCTCAAAGGAAAATAGGAAAGAGCCAAAAAGCAAGATGGATAAGTCAGAGAAAGCACTTCCCTTCCTGCAGGTGGTAGAACTAGACACCCACTCTAAAGGGTTAATGGATGCTAACGTTCACATTAGCACATTTGTATGAATAGAGGTCTTCTGAATACACAATACCTCCACCCTCGAGGGCACACAGCTGTTAGCAATTGCCTTTGTGGTGGACCACTAGGGGCTCTGCGATCTGCCTAGGAGCTACCTCGAAGACTGAGTTGGTTGCTTGGCACCCTAAGGTTTGGGGGCGAGGCACTTGACTGGTATCCTCTTTGCTGCTTTGCTTCCTTCAAGTGTGAGGGCAGAAGGCGGTGCAGCCCTCGGATCCAAGGTGAGTGTACACTAGGGACTGGGAAGTTGGAGTGGACTGGACAGAAGGCAAGTGCTAGGGCACAGCCAGCACCCCACTGGACCAGTTGCACCAAGCAATGAATGTCAGGTGTCAAGAATGTAGCTGTTGCATTTTTTTTTTCCTCCATTCATCGTTCTCATGTTTTTCAGCAAAGGCTGACCAGCAGCCATTCAAGTACATCAAGCACATTCTCCCCACTGCTTCAGGTTGCCATCTCTGCAGGTATACAGGGCCAGGGGGAGGGAACAGAGCAAGGACCAACCTCTGGGGGTCGTCAGGTGCTCCTGACCCACAGATCTTCAAGGCACCTCACCGCCATATTTTGAGCTAACCTGGATTTGTTTACACCTGATGTCTAACCTCCTGGATTACACTAAGCTTCATGGACATGCAGACCTGGGGAGTCTGATAGCAGCTCGGCCCCCAGTTTGGCCAAAGAGTAGATGAAGGTGGGAGGACAAGGACAAGGCAGAACCTTCTAGCATTTAGACAGAGGGAGGCACTACAGGCTCCAAGTCTGGGGCTCTTTTATGGGAGGGAGGGGGCAATCATGGGAGAGCAAGGCCAGGA
>NW_011472038.1:79338-83768 GCF_000754665.1 Bison bison bison
AGTCAGATTCTGAAGTTAAGTAGAGTTTCAGGGCTTCGCACACCGGCACACATGCACAGATATGACCCAACTGTGGTTAGCTTCAAATGGGAGATGTTACTTCCTTGAGAAGAGAAGGAAGATGAAGAGGAGGCATAGGAAGGGCCAGAGAAAGTTAACAAAGCTGCTTCTTTCTGAGCAAGAGAAGTGGGTCTCCATAGTGCTGCAGAAGCAGGTCCCTAACAGCTTCGCTTAGCCTGTCACTTGGCATGACATAGGTGTGGAGCAAAGGATAAATGGACCACCTTCAGCACTCCTTCAGTTACCTCCTCTTCCTCTGGTACTCTGATGGATACTAGAGAGGAAGTAGAGTTGGGGTTGCAAAGTTTCCAAGAGGGACGGGAGTGCTCACCCCCCCTCCCACTTTTTCTGCCTTCTTGAGTCCATCAGGAGGGACAGCAATGGGATATGAGGCTGAGACCATCACCCCAAAGATAGCATTTAGACACCTTATCTGGAAGCTTCTTGTTCCCCTCTGTTATGCTTGTAGGGGTGTGGTATCTTAGTTAAGCTCTCATTATGACCACTGCTTGCCCATAAGGTATTCCCTCTATGTGGATAAATTTAAAAAAATATCTCAGGTCCCCTTCCTTCAGGTCACACTCCTGGGCCAGGACTCATGGCTTGCTGAGGGGAATGTGGACTGCACGTTCCCACTTGCCTCTTTAACTGGGAGCCTTTGGACAAAGCAGAGCCCTGGCACTTTAGGGTTCAGATCCCCTGGATTCTGCTGTAAAGGATGGGATTGCCTGAGTGATACAGAATGGTCCAGGATTACAGGTTTGACACTAGAGTGAGCTAGCCAAGGGGATGGCTGCCCCGCCCTTCTGGGGCTTGTTGCCTTCCTAACACAGCTTTCATCCTCCTCTAAAGGCATGCAGAGAACCTGAAAGGCTATAATAAAGAAAAACTGCCTTTCTAGAAACCCCTATCACTACAAGCACTTTGCCAGGGATCATTCACAGTAGCCCTGAATGCTGGAGTTGGTTATGCCCTCACACAGAGTCCCATTTACTTCTCAGATGCCATTCATACATGGATTCCCAGTAGCACTTTCTAGATTAGTTTCTAGGCAGTCAGCCTGCAGTGAAGCCAGCAGGCTGAATTGGAAGCCTCACTCTTGTTTCCATAACAGCAGTGTGATATAATACACGTAGAATAATGGTTCAGCTGTGGAGCCAGGTGGAGGGGGTCCTGAGTCAATGAGGAAACAATAAAAATGTTTTTTTCTACAGTACTTTATAGTTATGACATATTTTCACATTCATTATCACATTGGAATGGGCAGTGCTAACACCTAGTCCTGAAAAAGAAAGCCAGGAGGCAGAAACATAGACACACACATACACGGATTCAATCACAGTTACATATTAATACATACAAACACCCTCACATATGTACTCATTCACATGAACACACTCAAAATCACTCATTCACTCACACATAGACACATATTCACACATGGTTTGACATTCATATACATGAAGACACTCACATTCACACATGTTCACACACAAACATGTCCAAATTTTTACCAACTCACAAACACATTCACATAGGAACATGCTCACACATTCACTCATAGGTGTATAGTGACACACTAACACAGATGAATATGCTCATGGGTTCACTTGCACATCAACATAATTGCACATTCACTCACACACAAACACAGTCACAAACACTCACACATTCAACTATACTCACTTGGACATGTTCAAATGTTTTCTCAAGCACATCAACATGCATACATAAACTCACACTTATACACTCATAAGTGTGATGAGTGTGAGTGTAGAAGCATAATCACTTATCACACTTTTCACTTGCATATGAACAAAGTCACATGCAGAAATGTATTCACATATACACGCAATGAGCATGCTCACTCACACATACAGTCACATACCCATAAATTCACTTACATTCCCAAACACAACTTTTCACACGCAAACATAATCATGCATTCACTCACACATGGACATGCTCACAAATATATTAACAAGTGAACAGGCTCACACAAACAACCTACATAGTCACTCTCACATGATGTATGCAAATACACGCATGTACTCACACATTCTTTCACCCAGAAATGTGCTCACACATTCACTCACACACAATCATGCTCACAAACAACATTCATGAATTCACTCACACATGAATATTTTCATGCATTAACATGCACACATATACAAACACACCTACAAATTAACTCACACACAAACAAGCTCACAAACACACCCATGTTCACACATTGCCTTGTACACTAACAAGCTCACGTACATTCACAGTCACACATTCTCTCATACATGAACATACAAACATTCATTTGTACAGGAACATACTTATAATTCACTCCCATACAACATTCCTACATACATGCACATGTTCACATATTTATTCCCACACAACACATTCAAGTACACAAATACACTCATGCATTTTTCTCATACACAGGCATGCTCACATACATTCATGTGCACACTGGCACATTCACCTGCACATGAATACATGCACAGATTTACTCATGTCTGTGAACATGATCACATCCACTCATGCACACAGCTCACACATTTATTCTTCATTCACACGAAGACACACATTCACTCACACATAGACACATTCACATGAACTCACACAAATATGCTCATGCACAGCATATATCTCGTTTTGGGTTTCATTGTTCTTGAGTTTTTATCCAGAAAACATTTAGAAAAAGAATGCTAAAAAAAAAAAAAAAGAAAGAAAAAGAATGCTTCATCCCCTTATTTTTTCTTTATTTTGGCCTGACCCTTTCTTTTCAGCATACTGTGAGCCAAGCCCTTCTCTAAGTGCTTGGCTTGCATTAACTATGAGCTAAGTACTATCATTATCCCCATTCTGAGGAAACTGAGGCTCAGAGAGGTTAGGTAACTTTTTCAAGGTCACACAGCTAGTAAGTGCCAAAATGAGGTTCAAACTCAGGCAGTTTTTTACCCTTTTTCCTACCCTGAATGTAATAGTGTCTTCCTGTATTGTAGGCACCCCTGTGCCAGTGGGAGTGTCTATCTATGTCTCCAGTATTGAACAGATCTCAGAAGTGACTATGGTAAGTGTGTCAGCTCCAGCCTTGGGGAGGGGGACCAGGTACATGAGACAAGGAGCAGGGTCATAAGCGAACTCCTGTTGTTGTGACCTGCAGCAGAGCCCACATGGAGGAACATAATAGGTTTCAGAAACTACAACCACCTGAAATGAAAAATAAATCCAGATGTATTATAGATCTAAAAGTGGAAGACCTATGAAGCTTTTAAAATATAAGATATTGTTTTAGTGTCTTTGAGATAGGTAAGGAGTTTTTTTTAAAAGACACAGAAAACACATATTATAAAAATAAATACTGGTAACTTCAACTATAATAATATTCTCTTTAGCCAAAACTTTTGGCACTTCAGCTTTGTAAAAGAAACAAAACCAGTATGAAAAGTTTGAAAGGAAAACTCAGATTGGACTATGATATTTGCAACACAAATGACTGGTATTGAAAATACACATAATTCCTGCGAATTAATAAGAATATTTTAAAACAATAGAAAAATGATCAGAAAATACAAACAGGAATTTCACTTTTGTGAAGAAATCCAAGTAGCAGATCAACTTATGAAATGATATTTGACTTTATTATTATTCAGTGAAATGCAAAATAAGACCACAGTGAGAACCCATTACATACCTGCTGCACCAGCAAAAAGTCACAAGTCAGACAAAACCAATATTGGCAAGGTAGGAGCACTGGGAACTCTCATCTGCAGTTAGTGGGGATATAAACTGGAACTTTGGCTTCATAGTTCTTATTTCATTGTGATTTTGGTGTGTATGGTGTCATCACATAGTAATATACATAGTATATTCATATAAGGCAATATTATCCAGCAATACAAGTGAACGAATTTTAATTATCAACATCAAGCTGAACAAACACACAAGCACAATGTTGAGTGAAAGAAGCAAGCTATGAACACAGAGAGTGTGATTTCTTTCAGAAAAAAAATTTTAAATAAGTCCAAGTAAGCAATACATTTCTTAGAAATGCATAGGCAATAAAACTTAGGAAAACATGGAGAAAAAATGTAAAAAGCAAAATTATTACCATTAAAAGTTAAGATAATGCATTGCTGCTGGGAGATGTGGGAAATATGATCTGCAGGGGATACACTGAAGCTTGAAAGTTATTGGGAACATTGTATTTCTTAACCTGCATTTTAATTATATGGAGCTCATTTTATTATCCCTAACATTGAACATTCTTACATGTTTCATTACTTGTCTATATTTAGGATAAATTTCATATACCTGCATGCACACACACACACACACACACACACACACACACACACAACAAACTCAGA
>NW_011472038.1:83868-87763 GCF_000754665.1 Bison bison bison
CCTCAGGACTATACCATTACGATGTTTTTTCATCAGACCTGGAAAGATCCACGTTTAGCGTATCATGAGACCAACCTGAACTTGACCCTGGACTATCGACTGTTTGAGAAGTTGTGGGTCCCTGACTGCTACTTTCTAAATAGCAAGGAGGCATTTGTTCATGATGCAACTGTGGAAAACCGCGTGTTTCAGCTTCACCCAGATGGAACCGTGCGGTATGGCATACGGTGAGTTCCCCAGGGACCTGAGGATCGCCCTGGCAGGACTGATCTCTGCCTTTGGTCATATATTATGCAGCATCCAGGGAGCCCAGGGGTGCTCAGTTGTGCATCTACTGCCTATAGCTTTGTACAAACAGAATGTATGCACACTGGAACGCCCTCCTGGTATATTTGTAACATAATAGATGGTCACCAAAGCCCTTCTCACAGCCTCATCTCTTACAAACCATCTTGCAGGACAAGTGTAAGAGATAAATTTATCTCAGAAAATTTCTACAACAGGTAGCTACTAGGGTATAGCTCTTTCACACACACACACACACACACACACACACACCACCTACTGTACAAAATGGAAATCACTTTAAGAGTTGAAAGAGACAAGCGTGGCACCTGGGAAGAGCAGGACAAAGAGAGGTCCAGAGGCTCCCAGCTGGGGTTGCAGAAAGCTTTTGTAAATCCTCTTCCCCACTGGTCCCTTCTCCCATGGCCCCAGGTCTTCCAAGATCCCTCCTCAGATTCTTCTATAGGACTTCCCACATGGCAATTGAAGCCTCATTCCATAGCTAACCTCAGAGATATTAATCCCTCCTGCCCATTTACACTCACTGGCATTTGCTAAGCCCTAGGACACTCATAAGCAGATGCACAGAGATGGATGTGCTGCAGGGGCAGTTCTCATAGCCAAAGGTGTGTCTGGGTCGCTGCTCACATCAGTGTGTGCACACCACATAATCAGATCTAGCACTTCAGCTGCTTCAGTGTCGTGGTTTCCTAACAGGCTTGCTGCTTCTTCAGCAAGAAAGTCCCCTTTCCGACGCTGCATTCAGTTTCCTCCAGGGTCCTTCCCATTCTGACACCCCAAGGTTTTCTGACATGCCATACATCTGTCCTCATCTCTATTAGTCCTACACCACTTTTTGGTTTCTTTGTCACATATAGATTTCCTCTCTCCTCCTTACACAACTCATCTTTACTGTAACTCATCTTTCCTCTGGAGGGAAGGAATAGAGGGGAAGAGAGAGAAGGAAACAAGAAAGGAAAAGGAGAACCCAACTTTAATGTAGGTAGTGTGGGCCAGTCCTTGGGGTACCTGTCCCCACTCCAGCCCTGCAGTTTTCTAAGGAACAGTTACTTGCCTGGGCTGGACTCATTTTCCTCTTTCTTTTGCTTTTCCTTTGCAGGCTCACCACCACAGCAGCTTGTTCCATGAATCTGGAAAAATTCCCTCTGGACAAGCAGACCTGCAAGCTGGAGGTGGAGAGCTGTACGTTTGTCTCCCACGGCCCCTTCTTCCCTTCCTGGGTGTGGGGCCATGAGGAAACCAAGGGTGCACTTGACAGTGAGAGGGACTGCATATGTCCCCTACTCCCTCCCCACCTTTTCTAGGTAGATAGATAGATAAACAGACAGATGGACAGACAGACAGGGGTGTATATATATATGGCATCTGGGAGAAGGTGGCCTTTGGATGAAATAGTCCCATATGGGAATGTGCCATGCTCTGGGGAATTTGTGCACAAGCTCATGGCACATCTGTCTACTCTGCTTTCCTTCCTGGATAAGAAACTCCAGACTGAAAGTTCTCTTTTCATGTGCCCCGCTGCCCCAGGATCAGACCCACAAAACTGCAAACTGCAGGTTCCAGCTATCCTTTGGTTTTCACAAACTCCTCTGGTATGAAAGTACCTGTGCCTGCTTCCTTTGACTCTGCTCGCTTCGCCCCTGTAGATGGCTACACAGTTGACGACATCCTGCTCTACTGGGAAGGCAGTGGGAATGCCGTCCAGGGGACAGAGAAGCTTCACATCCCTCAGTTCAGCTTCCTGGGAAAGACGATCAGTACCAAAGAGGTGTTTTTCTACACAGGTGGGTCTGACCCCTTCCTTCTCTCCTGTCTATTGTCTCTTTTGTATGCTAGGGAACTCCTGGTGACCTCTGCCTTTGACCTCTAGAATCTCTTCTGCTTTCTTTCCTATTCTCTTCTTGTTCTAGACACCTTGCAAAGCCCCCTTCAGGAAGTCCCAGAGGCTTACATTCTGCCAGTGAGGAAATGAGTGCAGCAGCACTTGGCTGTGTTTGACACTCCACAGGCCTCCTTTCAGGGCCAGCTGCTCCATCTGTGGCACCTTTGAAATATCTGCTCTCTCTCCCATTTCAACTTCAGTGGACATGGAGCAACTGAGGAAGGAAGGAAGAGATAGCAGACTTGCTGTGCCACATGGGCCTACTAATATGTGCCATCGTCACTGGCCTTAAGGCAGCAAAAAGGGTCAGGTCTGCAGACTGCCCAGGCTGGGATAGTAGAGGCTGAAGTGGCCATTGGTTTCCCCTCAACCATCCTGTACTTCACCCTGAATATCCCCTCAGCCCTGCCACCCTAATATCAGTCTGTCTCCTGGCCAGGTTCCTATGTGCGCCTGATCCTGAGGTTCCTGGTCAAAAGGGAAGTCACCAGTTACCTTGTGCAGATCTATTGGCCCAGCGTCCTTACCACTGTTGTTTCTTGGATATCATTTTGGATGAACTATGAATCTTCTGCAGCCAGGGTGACAGTCGGTAAGTCCTGTCCCCATCTCAGGAAAGAACTTGGCTCATCTTGCCCAGAAAAAAGCTGAGAGTAAGGAGCAGTGTGTGACTGCACAGGCAAGGGAACAAGATGGGGCCTGACTAACAGGCATCTGTACAGGTGCCCAGCCAACCCCCAGCAGAGAGACCAACATTGGATACAGATGCAAAAAAACATCAGGGTTGGGATCTTGATATGTTCAGTCCAAACTATCAGAATTTCTATTTGCTAGATACATAAATGAATGGATAAGTCACAAATTTACATTAGAAATGGAACACAATAAACACTGATTAAGAAGCATATCAAAATGCCTGTGAAGCAGCAGAGGGCTTCTAGATGAACTGCCCTTGACAAATGTCTAATAAAAGGCTGAGATACACACAGTCAGAGTCCAGAAGAAGAAATGACCTGGGTCTTCTTGGCTATAACTGCAGTAGAAAAGTACTGCTCAACCTGGGTTTTGAAGACTTCCAGGAGGCAGAGATATAAGTCGCAGAATTCCCTGAAAGAGGAAGTAGCTTGATTACAGGTAAAGGGTAAATTGAAGGGTACTTAGGGCTTCCCTGGTAGCTCAGTTGGTAAAGAATCTGCCTGCAATGCAGAAGACCCCAGTTTGATTCCTAGGTCAGGAAGATCCTCTGGAGAAGGGATAGACTACCCACTCCAGTATTCTTGGGCTTCCCTTGTGGCTTAGCTGGTGAAGAATCTGCCCGCGATGCGAAAGACCTGGGTTTGATCCCTGGGTTGGGAAGATCCCCTGGAGAAGGGAAAGGCTACCCACTCCAGTATTCTAGTCTGGAAAATACCACAGACTGTATAATCCATGGGGGCGCAAAGAGTTGGACATAACTGAGGAACTTTCACACTTTCACCTGGGGCACAAACTGGAGAAGTGGGGAGAGTATCAGGAAGAAAGCCTGGGCTGACTTGGGAATAACTTCAAATTCCACTTTAAGCAGTTGGAACTTCATGTCTAAACAATGGGGAGCATTGAAGACTTCTGAGCAGTACCAAGGAGGGGCCTAAGCTCCCAAATATATTTGGTCCCACTCTTCAGAATGCCTGTCTATCCCACACTCTGGTCTGCTTTCTCCTTCACCAT
>NW_011472039.1:0-581 GCF_000754665.1 Bison bison bison
CTCATAGTGGTTTTGATTTGCATTTCTCTGATAATGAGTGATGTTGAGCATCTTTTCATGTGTTTGTTAGCCCTCTGTATGTCTTCTTTGGAGAAATGTCTATTTAGTTCTTTGGCCCATTTTTTGATTGGGTCCTTTATTTTTCTGGAGTTGAGCTGTAGGAGTTGCTTGTATATTTTTGAGATTAGTTGTTTGTCAGTTGCTTCATTTGCTATTATTTTCTCCCATTCTGAAGGCTGCCTTTTCACCTTGCTAATAGTTTCCTTTGTTGTGCAGAAGCTGTTAAGTTTAATTAGGTCCCATTTGTTTATTTTTGCTTTTATTTCCAATATTCTGGGAGGTGGGTCATAGAGGATCCTGCTGTGATGTATGTTGGAGAGTGTTTTGCCTATGTTCTCCTCTAGGAGTTTTATTGTTTCTAGTCTTACATTTAGATCTTTAATCCATTTTGAGTTTATTTTTGTGTATGGTGTTAGAAAGTGCTCTATTTTCATTCTTTTACAAGTGGTTGACCAGATTTCCCAGCACCACTTGTTAAAGAGATTGTCTTTAATCCATTGTATATTCTTGCCTCCTTTGTC
>NW_011472040.1:0-547 GCF_000754665.1 Bison bison bison
ACTATATATATATATATATTATATATATATATATATATAAAACAACATATCGTGTTACGAGACAATAGCTAATTATGTTACGTGACGTGAAGGAAAACAGCAGGGCCCTGTAGGGGAGAATGATGAGAATGTGACATTTTTTGCTATGACTGAGAGGATGGGAAAAGTCAATCAGGCGAAGAAAGAGTTTAGAGGGCTTGGAGAAGAGAAACGAGCATTGTGGTCGTCCTTGGCCTGCAACGGGTAAAGTGGTATGAAAAGATGAGAGAGGGAGACAGGAACGGGGTGATAGATGATCTTGTAAAGTAGGAGCTGGCAAATTGTGGCCATTAGGCCAAATCTACCCTGTTGCCTGTTTCTTGTTTTCTTTGTTTGTTTTTAATTTTTTTAAATCAAAATATAGTGGATTTACCATGTTGTGCTAGTTTCTGGTGTACAGCAAAGTGATACAGTTATCCATTTGTACTCTTTTTCAGATTCTTTTCCTTTATAGGTTATTGCAGAATATTGAGTAAAGTTCCCTGTGCTCTATAGTAGGACCTTGTTG
>NW_011472041.1:0-841 GCF_000754665.1 Bison bison bison
GAATCTGCCTGCAGTGCAGGAGACCTGCGTTCAATCCCTGGGTCAGGAGACCCCCTGGAGAGGGAATGGCTAGCCACTCCAGTATTCTTATCTGGGAAATCCCATGGACAGAGGAGCTTGGTGGGCTACAGTCCATGGGGTCACAAAGAGTCGGACATGACTGAGCAACTAACACTTTTACCACAATTAAGATGATAAACACATTTACCCCCCACCCCAGGTTTCCATATGCACCTTTGAATTTTTCCTCCAGTCAAGCTCTGTTCTCTTTCACTCTATGAACTTTTTCATACAATTCTTTGTGTGCATATACACTTTGATTTTTTTCTTGTATAAACATCAAGGAATGGAATTGTTGGGTTACATGATATGTGCTTCTTTAAGATACTGTAGAAAATACTAAAATGCTTTGTAATTTGATTGTATTATTTTACACACTACCAGCAGTGTATCCGGGCTTCCCTGGTGGCTCAGACGATAAAGAATCTGCCGGAAATGCAGGAGACCCGGGTTCAATCCCTGGGTCAGAAAGATCTCCTGGAGAAAGGAATGACTACCCACTCCAGTATTCTTGCCTGGAGAGCATATTAGGGACCCAGTTATTCTATATACTTGCCAGCACTTATTCTGGTTAGTATTGTTAATGGTAGCATTTCTGATAGGTGGGCAGTGCTTTGTCACTGTCACTCTAAATTGCACGGATGTAACTAAGTCCTTGTTCTTTCTGTCCCAGGAGTCCCTCGTGAGGGGGAAAAAGTGGATTGCAGACCTGATACTAATCCTTTCATTCCCTTCTCCAGGGGATCTTCCTGACCCAGGGATGGAACCTGGGTCTCCTGCC
>NW_011472042.1:0-590 GCF_000754665.1 Bison bison bison
CCAAACAGGATAAACCCAAGGCAAAACACCCCAAGACACATATTAATCAAATTAACAAAGATCAAACACAAAGAACAAATATTAAAAGCAGCAAGGGAAAAACAACAAATGACACACAAGGGAATTCCCATAAGGATAACAGCTGATCTTTCAATAGAAACTCTTCAAGCCAGGAGGGAATGGCAAGACATACTTAAAATGATGAAAGAAAATAACCTACAGCCCAGATTATTGTACCCAGCAAGGATCTCATTCAAGTATGAAGGAGAAATCAAAAGCTTTTCAGACAAGCAAAAGCTGAGAGAATTCTGCACCATCAAACCAGCTCTCCAACAAATACGAAAGGATATTCTCTAGACAGGAAACACAAAAACGGTGTATAAACTCGAACCCAAAACAATAAAGTAAATGGCAACGGGATCATACTTATCAGTAATTACCTTAAACGTAAATGGGTTGAATGCCCCAACCAAAAGACAAAGACTGGCTGAATGGATACAAAAACAAGACCCCTACATATAGTTGTCTACAGGAGACCCACCTCAAAACAGGGGACACATACAGACTGAAAGTGAAGGGCTGGAAAAAGA
>NW_011472043.1:0-774 GCF_000754665.1 Bison bison bison
CCTCGAGAGGCAAGCGGAGTTCCATACCTCAACCCAAGACGAGGCCTGACTCTCCGTCCCCAGTCTGCAGGGACACTGCGATCGGAGTCTGAAATCAGAGGAACCCTGAGGTTCCTGCCTCAACTGGAGATGAGGCCCTCTTCCAATGCACCAAACCCCGTGGAGTCCCGAGAGGCCCCTCCGACCTCCAGTTTCCGTGACTTCTCAGAGCCACCATGAGAAGCCCCCTGAGGTCACCTGCACAAGTCGAGGGAACACAGGGTCTCCTGCCTCAACCCGAGAAAGACCTCGAGAGACCTTCTTCAACACGTCTCGAGGCCAGATTCCCCTACCATGACTCGAGAGCAATGACGCGCTCCCCCTCGCCACTCGCATGGAGACCCGACTTCCGTGGCGCACCACGAGAGGCTCACTGACCTCGCCGTCGTACCTCGTGAGAAACCGCACCCTGGGGCCGCCGCTCGAGAACCACCCCGAGCCTCCCCCGTCATCGCGAGATGAGAGCCTTCGTCTCCTGCATGGCCTAGAGGCCAAACTCGCGACCTCTCTCCAGACGCCTCAGGAGGCTTGACTCCCTTTAGTTCACCCAGTGAGCTCCAAGAGATACCCGTCGCGACTCGAGAGCAGAGCGGGGTTCTTTGCTTCCACTCGAGATGAATGCCTGTCTCCCCGGGTGCGTCTGGAATGCAACCCCGAGATCCCGGTCGCCCCTGAAGAGGAACATTGGCTTCTGGACACAAGCCTAGATGAGGTCTATTGGCCCTGCAGTCACTC
>NW_011472043.1:3771-6557 GCF_000754665.1 Bison bison bison
GAGCAATCCCCAGCTTTCCTTCGCAACTCGAATGGAAGATTGGACTTCCCTGGGCCAACACAAGAGGCATTCTGAATTCCCCGTCATAACTCGAGAATCCCGCCGCAACTCGAGAAAAACCACGTGGTTCCCCCGTCATCGCAAGATGAAGGCCTTTCCCGCTACAGCGTCTCAGGAGAAGTCCCACGTTAGGTATTGGAGGTCGAAACGGTACTTGGCACCCTTGATGCGACCCACAAAGTTCCCCGACATCCCGGTCTCCCTGGCGAGGAACACTGAGGTTTTCCGGCACCACTTCCTCTGAGCCCCTTCTACCCTCCTGATGTCGACAGGAGGGTCGACTCCCCTGCTTTGTCTGGAAGGGGTTCCCGACCCTCCGGTCGCACCTCAGGATGAGGCCGGTCTCACGAAGATATTCCAGACGTGGCTTCGTGGGTGCTTCCACATTGCGAAGCACCCCGATTACCCGGTCCCCTCTTGATAAGAACCCGATGCCCGGACACCTCTCCGAACTCCACCCTGTGAATGAAGTCAACACGAAGGGGCAGTGACTCGCCCGTGCATCGTCCGGAAAAAACCCCCAGGTTCCAAATACAGCTCCACAAGTGGCCTCTCTCCCCGGGGACACCTCGAGAGGCAAGCGGAGTTCCAACCTCAACCCAAGACGTGGCCTGACGCTCCTGTCCCCAGTCTGCAGGGACCCTGCGATCGGAGTCTGAAATCAGAGGAACCCTGAGGTTCCTGCCTCAACTGGAGATGAGGCCCTCTTCCAATGCACCAAACACGTGGAGTCCCGAGAGGCGCCCCCCCACCTCCAGTTTCCCTGACTTCTCAGAGCCACCATGAGAAGCCCCCTGAGGTCATCTGCACAAGTCGAGGGAAGCCAGGGTTTCCTGCCTCAACCCGAGTAAGACCTCGAGAGACCTTCTTCAACACGTCTCGAGGCCTGATTCGCCTGTCATGACTCGAGAGCAATGACGCGCTCCCCCTCGCCACTCGCATGGAGACCCGACTTCCCTGGCGCCCCACGAGAGGCTCACTGTCCTCGCCGTCGCACCTCCTGAGAAACCCCCCCCCGGGGCCGCCGCTCGAGAACCACCCCGAGACTTCCCCGTCATCGCGGAGATGAGGGCCTTCGTCTCCTGCATGGCCTAGAGGCCAACCTCGCGACCTCTCTCAAACGCCTCTGGAGGCTTGACTCCCTTTAGTCCATCCACCCAGTGAGCTCCAAGAGATACCCGTCGCGACTCGAGAGCAGAGCGGGGTTCTTTGCTTCCACTCGAGATGAATGCCTGTCTCCCCGGGTGCGTCTGGAATGCAACCCCGAGATCCCGGTCGCCCCTGGAGAGGAACATTGGCTTCTGGACACAAGCCTAGATGAGGTCTATTGGCCCTGCAGTCACTCGAGAGCAATCCCCATTTTTCCTTCGCAACTAGATTGGAAGATTGGACTTCCCTGGGAAAACGCAAGAGGCATCATTAATTCCCCGTCGTAACTCGAGAATCCCGCCGCAACTCGAGAAAAACCACGTGGTTCCCCCGTCATCGCAAGATGAAGCCCTGTCCCGCTACAGCGTCTCAGGAGAAGTCCCACGTTAGGAATTGGAGGTCGAAACGGTACTTGGCACCCTTGATGCGCCCCACAAAGTTCCCCGGCATCCCGGTCTCCCTGGAGAGGAACACCGAGGTTTTCCGGCACCACTTCCTCTGAGCCCCTTCTACCCTCCTGATGTCCACAGGAGGGTCGACTCCCCTGCTTTGTCTGGAAGGGGTTCCCGACCTTCCGGTCGCACCTCAGGATGAGGCTGGTCTCACGACGACATTCCAGACGTGGCCACGTGGGTGCTTCCACATTGCGAAGCACCCCGATTTCCCGGTCCCCTCTTGATAAGAACCCGATGCCCGGACACCTCTCCGAACTCCACCCTGTGAATGAAGTCAACACGAAGGGGCAGTGACTCGCCCGTGCATCGTCCGGAAAGAACCCCAAGGTTCCAAATACAGCTCGACAAGTGGCCTCCCTCCCCGGGGACACCTCGAGAGGCAAGCGGAGTTCCATGCCTCAACCCAAGACGAGGCCTGACTCTCCTGTCCCCAGTCTGCAGGGACCCTGCGATCGGAGTCTGAAATCAGAGCAACCATGAGGTTCCTGCCTCAACTGGAGATGAGGCCCTCTTCCAATGCACCAAACCCCATGGAGTCCCGAGAGGCCCCTCCCACCTCCAGTTTCCCTGACTTCTCAGAGCCACCATGAAAAGCCCCCTGAGGTCACCTGCACAAGTCGAGGGAACCCAGGGTTTCCTGCCTCAACCCGAGAAAGACCTCGAGAGACCTTCTTCAACACGTCTCGAGGCCAGGTTCCCCTCCCATGACTCGAGAGCAATGACGCGCTCCCCCTCGCCACTCGCATGGAGACCCGACTTCCCTGGCGCCCCACGAGAGGCTCACTGACCTCGCCGTCGTACCTCGTGAGAAACCGCACGCTGGGGCCGCCGCTCGAGAACCACCCCGAGCCTCCCCCGTCATCGCAGAGATGAGGCCCTTCGTCTCCTGCATGGCCTAGAGGCCAACCTCGCGACCTCTCTCCAAACGCCTCAGGAGGCTTGACTCCCTTTAGTCCACCCAGTGAGCTCCAAGAGATACCCGTCGCGACTCGAGAGCAGAGCGGGGTTCTTTGCTTCCACTCGAGATGAATGCCTGTCTCCCCGGGTGCGTCTGGAATGCCACCCCGAGATCCCGGTCGCCCCTGGAGAGGAACATTGGCTTCTGGACAAAAGCCTAGATGA
>NW_011472044.1:0-914 GCF_000754665.1 Bison bison bison
GTCAGGTGATCTGTGCATGACCAGGCAGGTGATCAGTGCATGATGAGCCACGTGATCAGTGCATGATCAATTACGTGATCAGTGCATGATCAGTCACGTGACCAGTACATGATCAATTACGTAATCAATGCATGATCAGTCACGTGAACAGTGCATGATCAGTCTCGTGATCAGTGCATGATCAATTACGTGATCAGTGCATGATCACTCACGGGACCAGTACATGGTAGCTATGTGATCATTGTATGATCAGCCACGTGATCACTGCATCGATCTGTCACATGATCAGTGTATGATCATCCACGTGATCAGTGCATGGGCAGTCATGTGATTAGTGCATGATATAGACGTGATCAGTGCATGATCAGTCTTGTAATCAATGTTTGATCAGCCAAGTAATCAGTGCATAATAGCGAACTGATCAGTGCATGATCAGTCACGTGATCAGTGCATGATCAGTCACCTGATGAGTCCATGATTAGTCCAGTGATCTGTGCATGACCAGGCACGTGATCAGTGTATGATCAGCCACGTGATCAGTGCATTATGGCCACGTGATCTGTGAATGATCAGTCACGTGATAAATGCATGATCAGCCACGTGATCAGGGCCTGTTGAGCTGAGTGATTACTGTCTGCTCATCTGCTTGACAATTGCCAGCTGAGCTTCACGATTCCTTCCTGTCATCTGCTTCGCAATTCCCAGCTGTGCTGCGTAATTCCTGCCTGCTCATCTACTTGATTATTGCCAGCTGAGCAGCATGATTCCTCCCAGCTGAGTTCCATGATTCCTGCCTGCTTACTGATTCTTGCCTACTCAGCTCTTTGTTCATTGCCTCCAGAGGCACATGATCAGTGTATGATAGCAAACATGATCAGCACATGATCAGTCACATGATGAGCACCATTAAGTCA
>NW_011472044.1:5114-5617 GCF_000754665.1 Bison bison bison
TGACAAGTCAGCTGATCAGTTCATGATCAATTACGTGATCAGTGCATGATCACACATGTGACCAGTACATAGTTGCTACATGTTCATTGCATGATCAGCCACCTGATCAGTGCATGATCAGTTTCGGAAGCAGAGTATGATCAGGCATATGATCATTGCATGATAGCCACGGGATTAGTGCATGATCTGTCACATGATCAGTGTATGATCATCCACGTGATCAGTGCATGGGCAGTCATGGGTTCAGTGCCTGATATAGACGTGATCAGTGCATGATCAGTCTCGTGATCAGTGTATGATCAACCACGTGATCAGTGCACGATAGCAAACTGATCAGTGCATGATCAGTCACGTGATCAGTGTATGGTCATCCACGTGATCAGTGCATGTGGAGTCATGTAATCAATGCATGATAGCGCCGTGATCAGTGCATGATCAGTCACGTGATCGGTGTGTGATCAGCCACGTGAACAGTGCATGCTCAGTCACGTGATAAGGGCCTG
>NW_011472045.1:0-1548 GCF_000754665.1 Bison bison bison
ATCTGGAATAGGGGACGTGAACAAAAGGACGACGGGTGACAGGCGACTCTGACCCCGTGTGGGCACAGCTGTGAGCCGCTGAGCTCCAGAGAGGCCCTGCCTTCACCCAGAGGCACCCAGAAGCACAACCGGGCCCTCCCACACCATCTCAAGGGCCACTACTGGGCAGGCACAAAGCTGCCGATGCTGCTGCGGAGTCGCTTCAGTCGCGTCCGACTCTGTGAGACCCCACAGACGGCAGCCCACCAGGCTCCTCTGTCCCCGGGATTCTCCAGGCAAGAACACTGGAGTGGGTTGCCATTGCCTGCTCCAAGGCATGAAAGTGAAAAGTGAAAGTGAAGTCGCTCAGTCGTGCCCGACTCCTAGCGACCCCATGGACTGCAGACCACCAGGCTCTTCCGTCCATGGGATTTTCCAGGCAAGAGTACTGGAGTGGGGTGCCGCTGCCTTCTCCTAGGACAAAGCTATGGGAGTGCAAGCAGGTACACAACAGGCCATCCGCTCCTCTCCGTGACGGTGAATTAGAAGCCAGGTGTCACCCCTTAAAATCCGGCCATCTTGGACTCTGCTGGTGGCCCAGTGGTTAAGAGCGGTATTTCCCATGGGGGTGTGCAGGTTCAGTCCCTGGTGGGGAATCTAGGATCCCACATGTGGTGCTCAGTTTTGACCAGCTCTTTGTGCCCCCATGGACCGTAGCCCGCCAGGCTCCTCTGTCCAAGGGATTCCCCAGATACTGGAGCAGGTTGCCATTTCCTCTTCCAGCATCTTCTGCATCTCCTCTACTGGCAGGCAGGTTCTTTACCACTGAGCCAAGGATCTCACATGTTGTGGGATTAAAAATAAATTAAAAAATCCTGCAATATCTGCATGTTTATGGAGACATGGTCAGTTATAATCAATACTGCAAATAATCATATTTTCCCTCACCCATCTATCACATTATTATTCTTCTGATTTTTTTTTAAGAATTTGAAAATAAGTTATTTTCCTAAGGCTGACTTTTTAAGGATTATAATTACTGCATCAAACTCCTAGAAAGCACATTATAGGTATATCACATCTTACACATCCGCAGAATTCCTAATTCTCAGTATGTTTAACATCCACCCTCCACCTGGCCCTGTTATCAAGGGCAATCATCAATGAATTGCTTCCTAAAACCCTGCACCTGGGTCATCCAACAAGGGAGGCCCTGGCCAAACGTGGCCAGTGAAGCCTGGAAACCTGGCTAGTTTGTGTGGAGATGCGTTCTGAGTGTCCAATACACACAGACTTCAAAGGCTAGGTAACAAAAATGAAGGTAAACTATCTCAATCATTTTTTTTTAATTGATTATGTGTTGATTAACAATATTTTGGATGTGTTAGGACAGAAAAAGTTTCCATTCAAGCTCATTTCCTCTGTGTCTGTTTCCTTTTTTAACTTTGCTCTTACATGGTCCTACACCCTGTTTATTTAACTTATATGCAGAGTACATCGTGAGAAACGCTGGACTGGAAGAAACACAAACTGGAATCAAGATTGCCGGGAGAAATATCAATAACCTCA
>NW_011472046.1:0-884 GCF_000754665.1 Bison bison bison
TACACTGATCACGATGTGGATCGTGCACTGATCACGTGGCTGATCATACACTGATCCAATGGCTGATCATACACTGATCACGTGCCTGATCATGCACTCATCACGTGGCTGATCATGCCCTGATACCCTGGTTATCATGCACGGATCACATGGCTGATCATGCACTGATACCCTGGCTATCATACACTGATCACGTGACTGATCATGCACTCTTCACGTGCCTGATCGTGCACTCATCACGTGGCTGATCATGCACTGATCACGAAGCTGATCATACTCTGATCAGGTGACTGTGAATGCACTGATCACGGGGCTGATCATGCACTGATAACGTGGCTGATCATGCCCTGATACCCTGGTTATCATACACTGATCACGTGGCTGATCATGCACTGATCACTTGGCTGATCATGCACTGATACCCTGGCTATCATACACTGATCACAGGATTTATCATGCACTGATCACCTGCCTGATCATGCACTGACCAGGTGGCTGATCATTCACTGATCCCGAAGCTGATCATACACTGATCAGGTAACTGTGCATGCACTGATCAAGTGCCTGATCATGCACTGATCACGTGGCTGACCATGCACTGATCACGAAGCTGAGCTTAGACTGATCACGTGACTGTGCATGCACTGATCACGTGCCTGATCATGCACTAATCACGTTACGTATGATGCACTGATCACGAGGCTGATCATACACTGATCACGTGGCTGATCATACACTGATCCCGTGGCTGATCATACACTGATACCCTGGCTATCATACACTGATCACGTGACTGATCATGCTCTCTTCACGTGCCTTATCATGCACTCATCACGTGGCTGATCATGCACTGATCACGAAGCTGATCATACTCTGATCACCTG
>NW_011472046.1:1373-2135 GCF_000754665.1 Bison bison bison
CTGATATTGAAGGTGATCATACACTGATCACATGACTGTGCATGCACTGATCACATGGCTGATCATGTACTGATCACGTAACTGCTCATGCACTAATCACATTGCGTATCATGCACTAATCACGTGGCGGATCATGCACTGATCACGTGGCTGATCAAACACTGATCACGTGGCTGATCATTCACTAATCATGTGGCTGATCATGCACTAATCTCGTGGCGGATCATAAACTAATCACGTGGCTGATCATGCACTGATCCAATGGCTGATCATACACTGATCACGTGCCTGATCATGCACTCATCACGTGGCTGATCATGCACTCATCACGTGGCTGATCATGCATTAATCACATTGCTTATCATGCACTGATTAGATGGCTATCATGCACTAATCACGTGGGTAATCATACACTAATCACGTGGCTGATCATGCACAAATCATGTGGCTGAACATACACTGATCACGTGGCTGATCATTCACTAATCATGTGGCTGAACATACACTGATCACGTGGCTGATCATGCACTGATTACATGGCTGATCATGCACTGATCAGGGGGCTATCATGCACTCATCACGTGGCTGATCATGCACTGATAACGTGGCTGATAATGCCCTGATACACTGGTTATCATGCACTGATCAAGTGCCTGATCAATCACTGATCACGTGACTGATCATGCACTGATCACTTGGCTGATCATGCACTGATCACGTAACTGATCATGCACTAATCACGTTGCGTATCATGCACTGATC
>NW_011472046.1:4564-8626 GCF_000754665.1 Bison bison bison
CACTGATCACGTGGCTGAACATGCACTGATCTCGAGGCTGATCATGCACTAATCACATTGCAGATCATGCACTCATCACGTGGCTGATCAACACTGATCATGTGTCAGATCATGCACTGATCACGTACGTGATCATTCACTGATCATTTGGCTGATCATGCACTGATCACGTGGCTAAATATGCACTGATCACGTGGCTGACCATGCACTGGTCACGAAGCTGAGCTTACACTGATCACGTGACAGCATGCACTGATCACATGGATGATCATGCACTGATACCCTGGCTCTCATACACTAATCACGTGACTGATCATACACTCTTCACATGTCAGATCATGCACTCATTTTGTGGGTGATCAGGCACTGATCACAAAGTTGATCATACTCTGATCACGTGACTGTGAATGCACTGATCACCTGACTGATCATGCACTGATCTCGTGGCTGATCCTGCACTAATCACGTTTCGGACCATTCACTGATCACTTGGCTGATCAAACACTGATCACGTGTCAGATCATGCACTGATCACAAGGTGATCATGCACTGATCACGTGGATGATCATACACTGATCACGTGGCTGTTCATACACTGATCACTTGGCTGATCATGCACTGATCACGTGACTGTACATGCACTGATCACGTGGCTGATCATGCACAGATCACGTGGCTGATCATGCACGGATCACGTGACAGTGCATGCATTGATCACGTGGCTGAACATGCACTGATCATGTGGCTGAACAAGCACTGATAACCTGACTGTCATACACTGATCATGTGACTGACCATTCACTCTTCACATGCCTGAACATGCACTGATTACGTGGCTGATCAAGCACTGATAACCTGGCTATCATGCACTGATCACGTGACTTATCATGCACTGATCACGTGGCTGATCATACACTGATCTCGAGACTCCACATGCACTGAATACATGGATGATAATACAGTGATCACGTGGCTGATCATGCACTGATCACGTGACTGATCATGCACTGATCACGAAGCTGAGCTTACACTGATGACATGACTGTGCATGCACTGATCACGTGGATGATCATGCACTGATCACGTGGCTGATCATGCCCTGATACCCTGGTTATATTACACTAATCACGTGCCTGATCATGCACTGATCACGTGGCTGATCATGAACTGGTCACCAAGCTGACCTTGCACTGATCACGTGACTCTGCATGCACTGATCACGTGGCTGATCATGCACTGATACCCTGGCTGATCATACACTAATCACGTGACTGTGCATGCACTGATCATGGGGCTGAACATGCTCTGATCACGTGTGGCATCATGCACTAATCACGTTGTGGATCATGCACTGATCACGTGGCTGATCATAAACTGATCACTTGGCTGAACAAGCACGGATTACGTGGCTTATCATACACTGATCACGTGTCTGATCATAAACTGATCACTTGGCTGAACATGCACGGTTCACGTGGCTTATCATACACTGATCACGTGGCTGATCATGCACTGATCCTGAAGCTGATCATACACTGCTCACGTAACTGTACATGCACTGATCAAGTGCCTGATCATGCACTGATCACGTGGCTGACCATGCACTGATCACGAAGCTAAGCTTATGCTGATCACGTGACTGTGCATGCACTGATCACGTGGCTGATCATGCCCTGATACCCTGGTTATCATGCACTGATCACGTGGCTGGTCATGCACTGATAACATCGCTATCATACACTGATCACGTGCCTGATCATACACTGATCACGGGACTGTGCATGCACTGATCAAGTGCCTGATCATGCACTGATCACATGGCTGAGCATGCACTGATCACGAAGCTGAGCTTACATTGATCACATGACTGTGCACGCACTGATCACGTGGCTGATCATGCACTGATAACGTGGCTGATCATGCCCTGATACACTGGTTCTCGTGACTGATCATGCATTCTTCCCGTGCCTTATCATGCACTCATCACGTGGCTGATCATGCACTGATCACGTGACTGTGAATGCACTGATCACGTGGCTGATCATGCACTGACCACGGGCTGAACATGCACTGATCTCGAGGCTGATCATGCACTAATCACATTGGGGATCATGCACCAATCACGTGGTTGATCAACACTGATCACGTGGCTGCTCATGCACGGATCACGTGGCTGATCATACACTGATCACGTGGTGATCATGCACTGATCACCTGGCTGATCATACACTGATCACGTGGGTGATCATGCACTAATCACGTTGTGGATCATGCACTGATCACATGGCTGATCATAAACTGATCACGTGACTGTGCATGCACTGATCACGTGGCTGATCATGCACTGATCACGTGTCTGACCATGCTCTAATCACGTGAATGATCATCACTGATCACATGCCTGATCATGCACTGATCACGAAGCTGATCATACGCTGATCACATGACTGTGCATGCACTGATCCCGTGGCTGATCATACACTGATCACGTGCCTGATCGTGCACTCATCACGTGGTTGATCATGCACTAATCACGTTGCTTATCATGCACTTATCAGGTGGATATCATGCACAGATCTCGTGGCTGATCATGCACTTATCACGTGGCTGAACATGCACTGATCTCGAGGCTGATCATGCACTAATCACATTGCGGATCATGCACTGATCACGTGGCTGATCATGCACTGATAACGTGGCTGATCATGCCCTGATACCCTGGTTATCATACACTGATCACGTGGCTGATCATGCACTGATCACGTGACTGTGCATGCACTGATCACGTGGCTGATCATGCACTGATCACGTGTCTGACCATGCTCTAATCACGTGAATGATCATCACTGATCACATGCCTGATCATGCACTGATCACGTGGCTGATCATGCACTGATCACCAAGCTGACCATACTCTGATCACGTGACCGTGAATGCACTGATCACGTGGCTGATCATGCACTTATCACGTGGCTGAACATGCACTGATCTCGAGGCTGATCATGCACTAATCACATTGCGGATCATGCACTGATCACGTGGCTGATCATGCACTGATCACGTGTCTGACCATGCTCTAATCACGTGAATGATCATCACTGATCACATGCCTGATCATGCACTGATCACGAAGCTGATCATACACTGATCACATGACTCTGCATGCACTGATCCCGTGGCTGATCATACACTGATCACGTGGCTGCTCATGCACGGATCACGTGGCTGATCATACACTGATCACGTGGCTGATCATGCACTGATCACGTGGCTGATCATGCACTGGTCACGAAGCTGACCTTACACTGATCACGTGACTGTGCATGCACTGATCACGTGGCTGATCATGCACTGATCACGTGTCTGACCATGCTCTAATCACGTGAATGATCATCACTGATCACATGCCTGATCATGCACTGATCACGAAGCTGATCATACACTGATCACATGACTGTGAATGCACTGATCACGTGGCTGATCATGCACTGATCACGTGCCTTATCATACACTGATCACGTGCCTGATCAGGCACTGATCACGTGGCTGATCATGCACTGATCACGTGGCTGATCAAGCACTCATAACCTGGCTGATCATACAGTGACCACGTGGCTGATCATGCACTGATCACGTGGCTGATCAAGCACTGATAACCTGGCTATCATGCACTGATCACGTGACCGAACATTCACTCTTCACGTGCCTGATCATGCACAGATCACGTGGCTGATCATGCACTGATCACGTGGCTGATCATACACTGATGACATGGGTGATCATGCACTGATCACGTGGCTGATCAAACACTGATAACCTGGCTATCATGCACTGATCACGTGGCGAACATGCACTGATCACGTACCTGATCATTCACTGATCATTTGTCTGATCATACACTGATCACGTGACTGTGCACGCACTGATCACAAGGCTGATCATGCACTGATCACGTGGATGATCATGCACTGATCACGTGGCTGATCATACACTGATCACGTGGCTGATCATGCACTGATCACGTGACTGCGCATGCACTGATCACGTAACTGTAGGCAATGA
>NW_011472047.1:0-873 GCF_000754665.1 Bison bison bison
GGTGGCTCTGAGAAGTCAGGGAATCTGGGGGTGGGAGGGGCCACTCGGGATTCCACTGGGTTTGGTGCATTGGAAGAGGGCCTCATCTTCAGTTGAGGCAGGAACCTCAGGGTTCCCGTGATTTCAGACTCCGATCGCAGGGTCCCTGCAGACTGGGGACAGGAGAGTCAGGCCTCGTCTTGGGTTGAGGCATGGAACTCCGCTTGGCACTCGAGGTGTCCCAGGGGAGAGAGGCTCCTTGTCGAGCTGTATTTGGAACCTGGGGATTTTTCAGGACGGTGCACGGGTGAGTCACTGCCCCTTCGCGTTGACTTCGGGTGAAGTCGCAGGGTGGATTTCGGAGAGATCCAGCCATCGGGTTCTTCTCAAGAGGGGACCGGGAAATCGGGGTCCTTCGCAAGGTGGAAGAACCCACGAGGCCACGTCTGGAATGTCGTCGTGAGACCGGCCTCATCCTGAGGTGCGTTCGGAAGGTCGGGAACCCCTTCCAGACAAAGCAGGGGAGTCAACTCTCATGTCAAGATCAGGAGGGTAGAAGGGGCTCAGAGGAAGTGGTGCCGGAAAACCTCGGTGTTCCTCTCCAGGGAGACCGGGATGTTGGGGAACTTTGTGGGGCGCATCAAGGGTGCCAAGTACCGTTTCGACCTCCAATTCCTAACGTGGGTCTTCTCCTGAGACGCTGTAGCGAGAAAGGCCTTCATCTTGCAATGACGGCGGAACCACGTGGTTGTTCTCGAGTTGCGGCAGAATTCTCGAGTTACGACGGGAAATTCAGGATGCCTCTTGTGTTGGCCCAGGGAATCCAATCTTCCATTCGAGTTGCGATGGAAAGCTGTGGATTGCTCTCGAGTGACTGCAGGGCCAATGGACCTC
>NW_011472048.1:0-805 GCF_000754665.1 Bison bison bison
CGTGATCAGTGCCTGCAGAGTCTCGTGATCAGGGCCTGCTGAGCTGCGTGATTCCTGCCGGCTCATCTGCATGACAATTGCCAGCTGAGCTGCGTGATTCCTGCCTGGTCACCTGCTTGATTATTGCCAGTTGAGAAGCATGATTCGTCACTGCAGAGCCCCATGCTTATTGCCTGCTGATTGCGTGGTTCGTGTCTGCTCAGCTCTTTGAGTATTGCCTCCTGAGGTGCCAGTTCGGGCGCCACCTGACGGGGACCAGTCCCAGCTGATCCAGGGTATTTGAAGGAGAGATGGCCTAGGCGACTATTTATATGCTAGTCAGAGATGTCAAGAATAATAGAATGAGGAGAGCTCAGTAGGAAAATTCGGTGGAGAAAAGAGACTGAGTAGCTTGGTTTACGCGGGAGACCAATCATCTTCAAGACAAGAATCTTGCACCACTTACGTAGGCCGCAAGCGCCCTTTCGAATGGCGGAAGGTGCCTCACCCTAGACACCTTCTCGAGTGGGTCTTAGCAGCCCAGGCATAATTAGTAAGCGTGGTGGGTTCCGAGCTCCAGATGGAGACTCAGCTGGAAGTTAAAGGGAAGAACGAAAAGTAACTTTATGAATTGGAGCTGTAATTTAACTCTTTGACAGAGTGAGCGAGATGGGGGTGGGGGACAGCCTCCGGTGAAAACAGAGGTGAGAGCACAAAGCAATACAGTAGGCAGATTCTGTTTTTTTGGGGGGGAGGAATTGCCCGAGAATATCCGGGTGGACTCCTGAGACTCGATCCCGCATTTGGGTACGCCGAGCCTCCTTCC
>NW_011472048.1:4398-5505 GCF_000754665.1 Bison bison bison
GAGACCAATCAACTTCAAGACAAGAATCTTGCACCACTTACGTAGGCCGCAAGCGCCCTCTCGAATGGCGGAAGGTGCCTCACCATAGACACCTTCTCGAGTGGGTCTTAGCAGCCCAGGCATAATTAGTAAGCGTGGTGTGTTCGGAGCTCCAGATGGAGACTCAGCTGGAAGTTAAAGGGAAGAACGAAAAGTAACTTTATGAATTGAAGCTGTAAGTTAACTCTTTGACAGAGAGAGCGAGATGGTGGTGGGTTACAGCCCTCAGGGAAATCAGAGGTGAGAGCACAAAACAACACAGAAGGCAGATTCGGTTTTTTTTGGGGGGAGGAGTTGCCCGAGAATATCCGGGTGGACTCCTGAGACTCGATCCCGCATTTGGGTATGCCGAGCCTCCTTCCTCATGACCTTTGTCCGGAGTGGAATGCCTCACCGGCTCCCGGCACATGATCAGTGCATGCTCAGTCACGATATCAGTGCATGATCAGCCACGTGATCACTGAAGGCACAGTCACGTGATTAGCGCCTCTCAGTCACGGGATCACCGTATGATAAACACGTGATCAGTGAACGACCAGCCACATAATCACTGCTTTCGCAGTCAGGTGGTCGGTTCCTGATCAGCCACGTGATCAGTGCGTTCACAGTACCATGATTAGCGCCGGTCAGTCACTGATCACTGCCTGATAAACACGTGATCAGTGCCCGATCAGCCACGTCTTCTGTGCATGCACCGTCACGTGATCAGTGCATGATAGCCACGTGATCAGTGGGTGCACAGTCCCAGGATCAGCGCCTGTCAGTCACTGATCATTGCCTGATAAACACGTGATCAGTGCATGATGAGCCATGTGATCAGTGCCCGACCAGCCACGTCATCAGTGCATGCGCAGTCACGTGATCAGTGCATGATAGCCACGTGATCAGTGCATGCTCAGTCACGTGATCTGAACTTGATCAGCCACGTGATCAGTGCCTGCAGAATCACGTGATCAGGGCCTGCTGAGCTGCCTGATTCCTGCCGGCTCATCTGCATGACAATTGCCAGCTGAGCTGCGTGATTCCTGTCGGCTCACCTGACTTGATTATTGCCAGTTGAGCAGCATG
>NW_011472048.1:8743-10312 GCF_000754665.1 Bison bison bison
CACGTGATCACTGCATGCCCAGTCAGGTGATAGTGCATGATAGCCACGTGATCAGTGCGTGCACAGTCCCATAATCAGCGCCTGTCACTCAATGATCACTGCCTGATAAACACGTGATCAGTGCCCGATCAGCCACGTCATCAGTGCATCCGCAGTCACGGGATCAGTGCATGATAGCCAAGTGATCAGTGCGTGCACAGTCCCAGGATCAGCGCCTGTCAGTCACTGATCATTGCCTGATAAACACGTGATCAGTGCATGATGAGCCATGTGATCAGTGGCTGATCAGCCACGTCATCAGTGCATGGGCAGTCAGATGATTAGTGCATGATAGCCACGTGATCAGTGCATGCTCAGTCACGTGATCTGGACTTGATCAGCCACGTGATCAGTGCCTGCAGAGTCACGTGTTCAAGGCCTGCTGAGCTGCGTGATTCCTGCCGGCTCATGTGCATGACAATTGCCAGCTGAGCTGCGTGATTCATGTCGGCTCACCTGCTTGACTATTGCCAGCTGAGCTGGGTGATTACTGCCTGGTCACCTGCTTGATTATTGCCAGTTGAGCAGCATGCTTCGTCACAGCTGAGCTCCATGCTTATTGCCTGCTGATTGCGTGGTTCGTGTCTGCTCATCTCTTTGAGTATTGCCTCCTGAGGTCCCTGTTCGGGCGCCACCTGCCGGGGACCAGGCCGAGCTGTTCCAGGGTATTCGAAGGAGAGATGACCTAGGCGACTATTTATATGCTCATCAGAGATGTCAAGAATAAGAGTATGAGGATAGCTCAGTAGGAAAATTCGGTGGAGAAAAGAGACTGAATAGCTTGGTTTACAAGGGAGAACAATCAAACTTCAAGACAAGAAGTTTGCACCACTTACGTAGGCCACAGGCGCCCTCTCGAATTGCAGAAGTTGCCTCACCCTAGACAACTTTCGAATGCGTCTTAGAAGCCCAGGCATAATTAGTAAGCCAGGTGGATTCCGCGCTCCAGATGGAGAGTCAGCTGGAAGTTAAAGGGAAGAATGAGAAGGAACTTTATGAATTGGAGCTGTAAGTTAACTCTTTGAAAGAGAGAGCGAGATGGTGGTGGGGGACAGCCCCCAGTGAAATCAGAGGTGAGAGCACAAAGCAAGAAAGTAGGCAGACTCTGGTTTTTTTGGGGGGGAGATGCTCGAGAATATCCGGGTGGACTCCTGAGGCTCGATCCCGCATTTGCGAATGCCGAGCCTCCTTCCTCATGACCTTTGTCCAGAGTGGAATGCCTCCCCGGCTCCCGGCACAGGATCAGTGCATGCTCAGCCACGTGATCACTGACCGCACAGTCACGTGATCAGCGCCTCTCAGTCCCGGGATCACCGTATGATAAACAGGTGATCAGTGAGCGACCAGCCACGTGATCACTGCATGCACAGTCAGGTGGGCAGTTCCTGATCAGCCACGTGATCAGTGCGTGCACAGTCCCATGATCAGCGCCTGTCAGTCACTCATCACTGCCTGATAAACACGTGATCAGTGCATGATGAGCCATGTGATCAGTGGCTGATCAGCCACGTCATCAGTGCATGGGCAGTC
>NW_011472048.1:10412-11146 GCF_000754665.1 Bison bison bison
AGGGTCTTAGCAGCCCAGGCATAATTAGTAAGCGTGGTGGGTTCCACGCTCCAGATGGAGACTCAGCTGGAAGTTAAAGGGAAGAATGACAAGGAACTTTATGAATTGGAGCTCTAAGTTAACTCTTTGACAGAGAGAGCGAGATGGTGGTGGGGGACAGCCCCCAGTGAAATCAGAGGTGAGAGCACAAAGCAATACAGTAGGCAGACTCGGGTTTTTTTGGGGGGGGAGATGCTCGAGAATATCCGGGTGGACTCCTGAGGCTCGATCCCGCATTTGCGTATGCCGAGCCTCCTCCTCATGACCTTTGTCCAGAGTGGAATCGCCTCCCCGGCTCCCCGGACATGATCAGTGCATGCTCAGTCACGATATCAGTGCCTGCTCAGCCACGTGATCACAGACAGCACAGTCACGTGATCAGCGCCTCTCAGTCACGTGATAACCGTATGATAAACACGTGATCAGTGCCTGAAGAGTCACGTGATCAGGGCTTGCTGAGCTGCGAGATTCCTGCCGGCTCATCTGCATGACAATTGCCAGCTCAGCTGAGTGATTCCTGCCTGGTCACCTGCTTGATTATTGCCAGTTGAGCAGCATGATTCGTCACAGCTGAGCTCCATGCTTATTGCCTGCTGATTGCGTGGTTCGTGTCTCCTCAGCTCTTTGAATATTGCCTCCTGAGGTCCCTGTTCGGGCGCCACCAGCTGGGGACAAGCCCCAGCTGATCCAGGGTA
>NW_011472048.1:13508-15466 GCF_000754665.1 Bison bison bison
GAGGCAGACTCTGGTTTTTTTTGGGGGGGGGAGATGCTCGAGAATATCCGGGTGGACTCCTGAGGCTCGATCCCGCATTTGCGTATGCCGAGCCTCCTTCCTCATGACCTTTGAACAGAGTGGAATGCCTCACCGTCTCCCGGCACAAGATCAGTGCATGCTCAGTCATGATATCAGTGAGTGATCAGCCACGAGATCACTGATGGCACAGTCACGTGATCAGCGCCTCTCAGGAACGTGATAACCGTATGATAAACACGTGATCAGTGAACGTCCAGCCACGTGATCACTGCATGCGCAGTCAGGTGGTCAGTTCCTGATCAGCCACGTGATCAGTGCGTGCACAGTCCCATGATCAGCGCCTGTCAGTCACTGATCACTGCCTGAGAAACACGTGATCAGTGCCCGATCAGCCACGTCATCAGTGCATGCGCAGTCACCTGATCAGTGCATGATAGCCACGTGATCAGTGCGTGCACAGTCCCATAATCAGCGCCTGTCACTCAATGATCACTGCCTGATAAACACGTGATCAGTTCCCGAACAGCCACGTCATCAGTGCATGCGCAGCCACGTGATCAGTGCGTGCATAGTCCCATGATCAGCGCCTGTCAGTCACTGATCACTGCCTGAAAAACACGTGATCAGTGCATGATGAGCCATGTGATCAGTGCCTGAAGAGTCACGTGATCAGAGCTTGCTGAGCTGCGTGATTCCTGCCGGCTCATCTGCATGACAATTGCCAGCTGAGCTGCGTGATTCCTGTCGGCTCATCTGCTTGACAATTGCCAGCTGAGCTGCGTGATTCCTGCCTGGTCACCTGCTTGATTATTGCCACTTGAGCAGCATGATTCGTCACTGCTGAGCTCCATGCTTATTGCCTGCTGATTGCGTGGTTTATGTCTGCTCAGCTCTTTGAGTATTGCCTCCTGAGGTCCCTGTTCGGGCGCCACCTGCTGGGGACCAGCCCCAACTGATCCAGGGTATTTGAAGGAGAGATGGCCTAGGCGACTATTTATATGCTAATCAGAGATGTCAAGAATAAGAGTATGAGGATAGCTCAGTAGGAAAATTCGGTGGAGAAAAGAGACTAAGTAGCTTGGTTTATGCGGGAGACCAATCAAACTTCAAAACAAGAAGTTTGCACCACTTACGTAGGCCGCAGGCGCCCTCTCGAATAGCGGAAGGGGCCTCACCCTAGACACCTTCTCGAGGGGGTCTTAGCAGCCCAGGCATAATTACTAAGCGTGGTGTGTTCGGAGCTCCAGATGGAGACTCAGCTGGAAGTTCAAGGGAAGAATGACAAGGAACTTTATGAATTGGAGCTGTAAGTTAACTCTTTGACAGAGAGAGCGAGATGGAGTGGGGGACAGCACCCAGTGAAATCAGAGGTGAGAGCACAAAACAAGAAACTAGGCAGACTCTGTTTTTTGGGGGGGAGTTGCTCGAGAATATCCGGGTGGACTCCTGAGGCTGGATCCCGCATTTGCGTATGCCAAGCCTCCTTCCTCATGACCTTTGTCGAGAGTGGAATGACTCACCGGCTCCCGGCACATGATCAGTGCATGCTCAGTCAGGATATCAGTGGGTGATCAGCCACGAGATCACAGACAGCACAGTCACGTGATCAGCGCCTCTCAGTCACGTGATAACCGTATGATAAACACGTGATAACCGTATGATAAACACGTGATCAGTGAACGTCCAGCCACGTGATCACTGCATGCGCAGTCAGGTGGTCAGTTCCTGATCAGCCACGTGATCAGTGCCTGCAGAGTCACGTGTTCACGGCCTGTTGAGCTGCGTGATTCCTGCTGGCTCATCTGCATGACAATTGCCAGCTGAGCTAAGTGATTCCTGCCTGGTCACCTGCTTGATTATTGCCAGTTGAGCAGCATGATTCGTCACAGCTGAGCTCCATGCTTATTGCCTGCTGATTGCGTGGTTCGTGTCTCCTC
>NW_011472049.1:0-1055 GCF_000754665.1 Bison bison bison
TTTGGAGAGAACGCTGGCTAATTTACCTTGAGAGGAAGACTGAGGTCGGGGAGGTAGCGACGGTGGCCTGGGCGTGGACGTGGGCCCCCCTTCCCCTTCTTGGCGCACGTGTTCAGGCGGCGGCCAGCTCTGCTTTCACCGTCTTCTATGTTGGTTTTGAAACCAGACCTAGGGCAAACAGAGAGAATTCCTTCTCAGGAGAAAGGCCGCCAGATGCTTTCAGCTGCCTTGGATCGGCATGGAGAGCCTGAAAGGGAGAACGGGTGGAGAGGCGGGGGGCCTACCTGAACTCTGCTTTCGTCAATGCCGAGCTCTCGGGCCAGTCGTTCTCTGGTCGCTATCCCAGGGTAGGGGTTCTGTTGAAAGAGCGCTTGCAGGGCGTCCTTCTGGCTCGGCTTCAGAACGAGCCTCCTCCTTCGAGATCCTGTGGCGATGGGGCCTGTGGAAGAAGAGAAGAAAGGGAAGCGCCTCAGACCAGAGCACCTGGGGGAGGACTCGACGGAGGAGCCCAAGCATGCTCCCCGCCCAGGGCAGTTGCCCCTGTGCCTGAGCAGAGCCGGGAGCCCGGGGACGGGGTGTGCATTTGGAAGTCGCTTGGCTACAGCCCGACAGCCAGGCTGAGAGGCAAGGGGCGGTAGCCCCCACACCCGCCCCCACCCAGGCGGGAATGCAAGAAACGCGAGCAAGCAGAAAGGAAACCAAACCCAGCCCCAAAACAAAGGCGGCGAAGAGTCCCCACCCCCCACCCCCCCAACGGAGACCACGACACTATCCCGCCGCGTGTTTCCACCCGTCTGGTCGAGATGCCTGGGAAACGTCTGGATGGGGCTTCTCCCACATTTCCCTCCATCACGATGCCAACGGGAGGGGACCTGGCTTCTCCGGGCTAACACGAGCACGGGCCATATTTGCCGCCAGTAGCGGAAAAGGAAAGGGAAACGAAGCGAAGCCCAACCCTCAATGGCAGAAGGCACCAGGCCATTGTTGTGAGAAAGCCACTGAAGGAGGCCAAGCCCCTGAGCTCCCTGACTCCCATTCCGGCAGGAAGAGGAGGA
>NW_011472049.1:1885-2415 GCF_000754665.1 Bison bison bison
GGGCCGTCAGCAGTGCCCAGAGAGCTAACTGCCCAGGAATTCCCCTGGGGTCCCTTTGACGTGGCTGGCCACGCCCCCTTGCCCAGCCTGCCTTGCCTTCCAAACCGCTCTGGGTTTTCCCGCCTTTTCACATGCCACACGTCCCTTGACCTCAATTGCCCCCGCCGGCTCCTGCGAGGCATGGCGGGACACCGGATGCTCTCTCCAATGCCTCCACCTAGATCCCTCGCTTTCCTTGCCTCCGTTTCCCACGCCCCTCCCCAACTCCTCCGTGCCCACTTGGCGTCCTTTCCCTGCAGCAGTCCCAGACCACCACCCCCAGGGCTTTGAGCCGCCTGGAGCTCAAGGCTCCGGCCAGAGATGTGAAGGGCCAGCGTCTCAAACAGCAGCTCATGCCATTTGGGGCTTCTTCATGTGGAGCCTGAGGCCCGCGTCTCCCCAGCCCACCCCCCAGCCCAAGTGCCCTGGAGATACCCGCGAAAGGGGACAGACAGTGTACAACCTCCCCCCGCCCCCCCCCCAACACACAC
>NW_011472049.1:3077-3478 GCF_000754665.1 Bison bison bison
GTATGTACTTCAAAACCATGGGGCCTGTGAAACTCAGGAACGGTTTTGCAAGTAAAGCACGTATGTCTGTCTGTATGTTTGCCGGTGACGGGAGGATGCTGTTGGTAGTGCGAGCTCAGTCACTATACTGTGAGGGTCAGAGAGAGAGACAGGGAGATGACGGGCCTTTGCAGATATATGACCGGGCATGTGGGCACACATGGACAGGGAGTCTGGTCATGAAAACGGTTGTGTGGGTAGATCCCTACTGCTGGCTCCGAGGATCTGACCTCTGGATACCCGCCCAGACAAGGCACCCTGAACCCCCTGGAAACGTGTCCCTGACGCAGCATTCTAGGGATACCTGCAGGGTGTGCCGGGGGTTGAAGCTGAGTACCAGACGTGGGCTCTGCCCCCCTCCC
>NW_011472049.1:3578-4374 GCF_000754665.1 Bison bison bison
ACCCACTCGGCCCCCTCCCACCTTGCATCTCCCAACTTTCCGCCTTTTCACTCCCTGGTCTCCCGCTACCCCTCCCTCTGAGATGGAGGAAGCACAAGCTGGAATCAAGATTGCTGCAAGAAACATCAATAACCTCAGATATGCAGATGACATCACCCTTATGGCAGAAAGTGAAGAGGAACTAAAAAGCCTCTTGATGGAAGTGAAAGACGAGAGTGAAAAAGTTGGCTTTAAGCTCAACATTCAGAAAACGAAGATCATGGCATCTGGTCACATCAGTTCATGGGAAATAGACGGGGAAACAGTGGGAACAGTGTCAGACGTTATTTTTGGGGGCTCCAAAATCACTGCAGATGGCGAGTGCAGCCATGAAATTAAAAGATGCTTACTCCTTGGAAGAAAACTTATGACCAACCTAGATAGCATATTCAAAAGCAGAGACGTTGCTTTGCCAACAAAGGTGTGTCTAGTCAAGGCTATGGTTTTTCCTGTGGTCATGTATGGATGTGAGAGTTGGAGTCTGAAGAAAGCTGAGCGCAGAAGAATTGATGCTTTTGAACTGTGGTGTTGGAGAAGACTCTTGAGAGTCCCTTGGACTGCAAGGAGACCCAACCAGTCCATTCTGAAGGAGATCAGCCCTGGGATTTCTTTGGAAGGAATGATGCTAAAGCTGAAACTCCAGTACTTTGGCCCGCTAATGAGAAGAGTTGACTCATTGGAAAAGACTCTGATTCTAGGAGGGATTGGGGGCAGGAGGAGAAGGGGATGACAGAGGATGGGATGGCTGGATGGCATC
>NW_011472049.1:4474-26912 GCF_000754665.1 Bison bison bison
TGAACTGAACTGAACACAGTCAAAGGCTTTGGCATAGTCAATAAAGCAGAAATAGATGTTTTTCTGGAACTCTTTTGCTTTTTTAACGATCCAGCTTATGCTGGCAATTTTACCTCTTGTTCCTCTCCCTTTTCTAAAACCAGCTTGAACATCTAGTAGTTCATGGTTCACGTATTGCTGAAGCCTGGCTTGGAGAATTTTGAGCACTTCTTTACTAGCGTGTGAGATGAGTGCAATTGTGTGGTAGTTTGAGCATTCTTTGGCATTGCCTTTCTTTGGGATTGGAATGAAAACTCACCTTTTCCAGTCCTTTGGCCAAAACATTAGATTCATTTTATTTATTCGAAAATTATAAAGAATAATCTAAAAAGTAGAACACAAGTTCAATAAGTACTTTGTCCTATCTTTCAGTCAGCAAGACTTATTTTAATATTTTTGCTGATAAATCTCATTATGTCAATGCATATAGCATAGTTGTGTAATGTATGTACACCATTAATGAAAGCTGGGAATGGTTCAGAATATTGTACATGTGGCATTTTGACAGGGAAAGACAAGAAAAACTTTCTCTTGTGAATTGCAATAGTTTTTGTTGTTGTTGTTGTTGTTTTGTATTCTGTAGAATGTTAAAAGCTAAGGAACAATGCTAACTCTTGGAAAATATAATAAAGTTGCTTTTTTTTTTTTAATTGTATCTGACTTTGGCCTGGCAAAGCAACAACAAGAAAGCAGTGGATTTAACGTCTGTTGCAGGAACGATTCTGTATTCCTGGTAAGGACAATTATTTTATGGTTCTCAAACATCCTTCTTAACAGGTTTGGGCTTTCATTTCTTTTTTTGTTGTGCAAAGGAAAGACATTTACCTCTAATAAGTTTTCTTCTATTAGCCAGGTAATACACATGTGTAGAATCATGCCATTATATATTTAAAATAACCAACTATTTTCCTTTACAGTAACTCTGCCACTCAATTACTTGTAATTGAAATGATCCTCAGCACATGATCCTCAGCACACAACAGGTGTACAAAACTTGTTGAATGAATCTGTGAATGAACTAGTAGACTCGTTTGCAACATGACACTTGGAACATTTAATTGCATCTATTTTATATGATACTTTTATTCTCTTTTCATCTCTAGATATTCAAGGTCAAGGAAAAGGTTTTTCAAGTCCTAATGCTTGCCCTAGCATCTGGCAAATAATAGTTTCAGAATAAATTGTATTATTTGAATGAACAAATGATGACATACTTAGACACATATTTACAAAGTTGGTAGCTTCTTGGGTAAATGAATGTTATTTTTATTAATTGAGACTCTTTAGTATGCTTTTAGGGTTCCTTTGAAATTCATTAATTATCATGAAGTGAGAATCTTCTTTTGCTGATCACATATCATTTGTCTGAATCTGTCAAACAGATGTGATAGTCTGTAGATACAGCAGATTTCAGGGAAATATTCTGAAATCTCATTCATCAGGTCAAGCAATCAAGACACTTCCATCTTCCTTTTTAAATCTAATCTATTGCACAACAGAGCCCTGGGGATAGGGTTCAGAATAAATCTTCTCCAAGGAGGGTGGAAGTTGGAAATAACAGCCCTTTTTTACAAAGTCCTTTCATATCAGAATATGTCAAGCAGTATTTTTGAGGGGTGAATTTTCATTTATTTGGTTAGTGTTATTGAAACTAACTACATGAGAAGATGCAGAGATTGGTGGACCAGTCTACGATTGTATCTTGAAAACTGAAGGTTTATCTGTGCACTTAATTTCTTAATAATAAGGATATGACTCAACTATTACTTGTTGCTGGTAGAATAATATTCTTTTGTTCTACTTTTTACTCTTTTTCAGAAATAATAAAAATTTAATCACAAAAGTGTTAAGTAATCATATACTCCTGAACAGATTTGCTGATCAAAGTTACAGAACAAATGAAATGCAAACTAAAAGTAAGCAGATTTATTCCCAAGACAGTGAATTCATATGTTTAGAATTGTTAATATGATAATTTTGTGTGTATGTTGAAGTGGGGGTGGGGGAGCAAGGCTATCTGTACAGTATATAAGAAGAAATCTAAAACATGATCATTATTTTGTCTTATTAGCCCAAAGATGGTTCACATTTCCTTTTAACTTTTAAATTAACTATATAGTTAGGAAAGCTGAACCTCCTAATATGGTTAAGCTATGGTTTCATTTAAGACTATCACAAATATATGAACATAAAGCTCTTTTTCTTTTAAATTGCCTTAAAATTTTTACTTCTACTCCCTTATCCCATTTTCCTCTCTCCTGGTTGTTAGAAATGCCCCTTGTTTGATAGGTTTTACAATAAACTTAGGCTCACAAGACATTTTTCTTAGTTTTTTATGTCTTCAAACTGAGCACAGAGTCAAAAGAACTCAGTTCTAAATCACATTCCATTACTTTCTTACTTTGAGTTTTTCCAAAAGACAACGATCTAAGTGAAAAAGTTTATTTAGCAGGTGGTCCCATGAAATACTAGGGGGCTGGGGAGGGAATGAGACAGAGAAGAGAAAATAGCCAGTAAGGAAGTATTAATAATCAGATGTGTATATTATGATCTGGGATATATATATAATATTTCAGAGTGGTCCTATATGCCAAATTAAAGGTAGGAATTTTTTTTTCTTTTCCCAGCCACAAGTGGTAGAGGACTATTCCACTGACCTTTAGACACTCCTAGCCTCCTGGGGTGGGGGCTGGGAGGAAGCCCCCAGGTAGAGAGTCATGTGTGATGTTAAAGATATGCACTGGAAATGTCTGTATAAACTCTTACATTTTTATTGTTTCAAATTTAAGATTGTCACTAATACATCATTTCACAAGTCCAGCTACTTTTTAATTTTAATATATCCTTCTCTTCAGGTTTTCTCTGAGTTTGTGAATTGGACAAAAGTAAAACCAATATCTTTCACACTCTCTGCCTTGATACTTGCACCTTCATGCCTACTCCCCTCCACATTCTGTAGTTGTTGTTTTTGTTCAGTTGCCAAGTCATATCTCATTCTTTGTGACTCCATGGACTGCAACACACCAGGCTTCCCTGTCCCTCACCATATCCTAGAGTCTTCCCAAGTTTCGTGTCCATTGCATCAGTGATGCCATCCAACCATCTTATCCTCTGTCATCCCCTTCTCTTCCCGCCTTCACTCTTTCCCAGCATCAGGGGCTTTTCCAGTCAGTTCTTCACACCAGGTGGTCAAAGTATTGGAGTTTCAGCTTCAACATCAGTCCTTCCAATGAACATTCAGGACTGATTTTCTTTAGGATGGAGTGGTTGGCTCTCCTTGCAATCCAAGGGACTCTCAAGAGTCTTCTGCAACACCACAATTTAAAAGCATCAATTCTTCGGTGCTCAGCTTTCTTTATAGTCCAAAGCTCACATCCATACATGACTACTGAAAATATCATAGTCTTGACTAGATGGACTTTTGTTGGCAAAGAAATGTCTCTGCTTTTTAATGTGCTGTCTCGGTTGATCATAACTTTTCTTCCAAGGAGCAAACATCTTTTAATTTTATGGCTTCAGTCACCATCCAAAGTGATTTTGGAGCCCCCCAAAATAAAGTCTGTCATTGTTTCACTATCTATTTGCCATGAAGTGATGGGGCCAGATGCCATGATCTTAGTTTTCTGAGCTTTAAGCCAACTTTTTTTACTCTCCTCCTTCACTTTCATAAAGAAACTCTTCAGTTCTTCTTTCTTTTCTGCCATAAGGATGGTGTTATTTGCATATCTGAGGTTATTGATATTTCTCCCAGAAATCTTGATTCCAGCTTGTGCTTCAGCCAGCCCAGCGTTTCTCATGATGTACTCTGCATAGAAGTTAAATAAGCAGGGTGACAATATGCAACCTTGACGTACTCCTTTTCCTATTTGGAACCTGTCTGTTGTTCCATATCCAGTTTTAACTGTTGCTTCCTGAGCTGCATACAGATTTCTCAAGAGACAGGTCAGGTGGTCTGGTATTCCCATCTCTTGAAGAATTTTCTACAGTTTGTGGTGATCCAATGAGTAGTCAAGGTTGATTTCCTTTAAGACTGACTGGTTTGATGTCATTGCTCTCCAAGGGACTCTCAAGAGTCTTCTCCAGCACCACAGTTCAAAAGAATCAATTCTTTGTTGCTCTGGCTTCTTTATGGTCCAGCTCTCACAACTGTAGTGACTACTGGGAAGACCATAGCTTTGATTTACTGACCTTTGCCGGCAAGGTGATGTCTTTGCTTTTTAACATGCTGTGCAGGTTTGTCTAGGCTTTCCTGCCAAGAAGCAGTCATCTTCTAATTCCATGGCCACAGTCTTCCTTTCCCAAGAAGAGGAAATCTGTCACCGCTTGCACCTTCTCTCCTTCTATTTTCCATGAAGTGATGGGACTGGATGCCATGATCTTTGTTTTTTGAATATTTAGTTTTAAGCAGGCGTTTTCACTCTCCTCCTTCACCCTCATCAAGAGGTTCTTTAGTTCCTCTTCACTTTCTGCCATTAGAGTGGTGCCATTTGCACATCTGAAGTTGTTGATAGTCTGTAATCTCTGTGTAATTTTTATAAACTCCTCTAAGCCAATTAATTTAATCTGGAATGCCTCATTCAAGCTCCCCTGAGTTTAATGAGCTTGATCTTCCCATATCAGTTTGCTGTTTCTTTTTGCCTTTGTTTGCTCAGGTATTAACTTATTTAATAGAAGAAAGTTCTTTCTCAATGTTTGCAGAAAGTGCCTCAGAGCATTCTTTATTGTGAATCTCAGCTGCTAGATAAGTGATTGTGGGCACTAGATTGATTGTGATGGAACAGAAGTTTCATAAAATTTATTTATCTGATTTGATTCATTATTAGGCAGGTCTTTATTATCCTTTTCATGGAAAATACTCTCGAAATATAATCTTTGGTTCTGTTTTTTATCTCTATGTTTTACTCCAATTCCAGAGTCTAAAACTGTATAATTCCTTCAACTTCATTTTCAGAGGAGATTTAATTTTTTAATATAAATTTATTTATTTTAATTGGAGACTAATTACTTTACAATATTGTATTGGTTTTGTCATACATCAACATGAATCCACCATGGGTGTACACGGGTTGAGTTTGAAACTCTGAGAAACATTTTAGGCTACTTCATGTGTGGGTGTATGCTAAATTGCTTCAGTCGTGTCTGACTCTTTGTGACCTTATGGACTGTAGCCCGCCAGGCTCCTCTGTCAATGGGATTCTCTAGGCAAGAATAAGGGAATGGGTTGTCATGCCCTCCTCCAGGGATCTTCCCAAACAAAGGATCAAACCTGTGTCTCTTACTTCTCCTACATTGGCATGCAGGTTCTTTACCACTAGCACCACTGGCTAGTTCTTCATAGAATATGTATTTGGAATTTCTGGATAATAAACAAGTGTGATCTCATAAAAACAGATAACTTGGACTAATCTTGCAATGAGAATTATTTGAGACTTTATTACTTGGTGTAATCCCATTCATGTTATTACATTAGATAATTAAAAGCTGGAAAATTTTTCACTGGGTGGATCAAAATAAACCTGTAGGAAAACCTGAACAAGTAGAGACACATTGAACCTTCCTAGCTACTGACTGTTCTTCCCAACGTCTTAAGGAATCTCTGAGCTCTGAGACTCTTAACTGGCCTAAAATACTTTGGTAGCTTCCAGCTGCTCACAATTCACAGTCCGAGTCCTCAGCCAGGCTGCAGGTGGACAGCCCTGCTCTCTCCCTTTGCCACAGCATCCTGCTGTCCCTCCAGTCAGACTTCACTGCTCTTAGCTGCACCCTGTGTGTTCCCTGTGATCACAGGGCTTTCCCATGTGCTGCTCCCTCTGCCTGGAATAATGCTTTTCCCCTTTTCCCATTTGTCAGCTGGTAAGGCAATGACACCCCACTCCAGTACTCTTGCCTTGAGAATCCCGAGGACAGAGGAACCTGGTAGGCTTCAGTCCATGGGGTTGCGAAGAGTAGGACACGACTGAGCAAATTCACTTTCACTTTTCACTTTCATGCATTGGAGAAGGAAATGGCAACCCATTCCAGTGTTCTTGCCTGGAGAATCCCAGGGACGGGGGAGCCTGGTGGGTTGCCGTCTATGGGGTCACACAGAGTCAGATCGACTGAAGCGACTTAGCAGCAGCAGCAGCAAAAACTCTTCTTACCCTTTACCTCTCAGCCAGAACATAGCCTCCTCAGGCAAACTCCCCACAACAGGACAGGATGTCCCTGGCCTACACACACCATGCACTCATCCTTCACAAGGTGAACTTTTATATTTATTTTGTCATAAGCCACCATCCACAGCACTGAGCCCAGAGTGTGGTTTATAGGATCACAAGAAACATATACTATATGAGTGATCCACTACCCATATGATTATGACCAGAACCTGAAATAATGGAGATATCATTATTGTTATTCAGTCTCTCAGTTGTGTCTGACTCTTTGCAACCCATTGGACTGCAACACTCCAGGATTCCCTGTCCTTCAGTATCCCCCAGAGTTTGCTCAAATTCATGTCCATTGAGTTGATGATGCAATGCAAACATCTCATCCTCTGTCACCTTCTTCTTCTGATTTCAATCTTTCCTAGTATCAAGGTCTTTTCCAATGAGTTGGCTCTTCACATCAGGTGGCCAAAGTATTGGAGCTTCAGCTTCAGCATCAGTCCTTCCAATGAATATTCAGGGGTGATTTCCTTTAGGATTGACTGGTTTGATCTCCTTGCAGTCCAAGGCACTCTCAAGAGTCTTCTCCAACACCAGTTTGAAAGCATCAATTCTTCAGTGCTCAGCCTTCCTTATGGTCCAACTCTCACATCCATACATGACTACTGGAAAAACCACAGCTTTGACTATATGAACCTTTGTCAGCAAAAAGACATCTCTCCTTTTTTAATATGCTGCCTAGGTTTGTCATAATTTTTCCCAAAGATGCAATTGGATTGGTCAAAATTTTCGTTTGGATTTTTCCATGGGCTCTTATGGAAAAACCTAAATGAACTTTTTTTACTAACCCAATATAATAAAGGAAATTTCTCCCTCCCACTGTAACAAACCACCCCACCCAGACCCCCTCCCCCTAGCTGTACTTTAGATTTCCAAAGTTTGCCTACCCACCTGGTAGAGCAACTGCTCACTGGCTTTATTCCTTCTGCTTTCTGATAAATGTCCTTACTATAAAAAGGCTATCTGATCACCCACCCCAAGTAGCAGCCTTTTTCAGACTCTATTCCTTTATCTCTTCATAGCACTTGGTTTTTTCTGTCAGTTCAGTTCAGTTTAGTTCAGTCGCTCAGTCGTGTCCGACTCTTTGCGACCCCATGAATTGCAGCACGCCAGGCCTCCCTGTCCATCACCAACTCCCAGAGTTCACTCAGACTCACATCCATCGAGTCAGTGACGCCATCCAGCCATCTCATCCTCTGTCGTCCCCTTCTCCTCCTGCCCCCAATCCGTCCCAGCATCAAAGTCTTTTCCAATGAGTCAACTCTTCGCATGAGGTGGCCAGAGTACTGGAGTTTCAGCTTTAGCATCATTCTTTCCAAAGAAATCCCAGGGCTGATCTTCAGAATGGACTGGTTGGGTCTCCTTGCAGTCCAAGGGACTCTCAAGAGTCTTCTCCAACACCACAGTTCAAAAGCATCAATTCTTTGGCACTCAGCTTTCTTCACAGTCCAACTCTCACATCCATACATGACCACTGGAAAAACCATAGCCTTGACTAGACGGACCTTAGTTGGCAAAGTAATGTCTCTGCTTTTGAATATGCTATCTAGGTTGGTCATAAGTTTTCTTCCAAGGAGTAAGCGTCTTTTAATTTCATGGCTGCAGTCACCATCTACAGTGATTTTCGAGCCCCCCTAAATAAAGTCTGACACTGTTTCCACTGTTTGCCCATCTATTTCCCATGAAGTGATGGGACCAGATGCCATGATCTTCGTTTTCTGAATGTTGAGCTTTAAGCCAACTTTTTTACTCTCGTCTTTCACTTCCATCAAGAGGCTTTTTAGTTCCTCTTCACTTTCTGCCATAAGGGTGGTGTCATCTGCATATCTGAGGTTATTGATATTTCTTGTGGCAATCTTGATTCCAGCTTGTGCTTCCTCCATCCCAGCGTTTCTCATGATGTACTCTGCATATAAGTTAAATAAGCAGGGTAACAATATACAGCCTTCACGTATTCCTTTTCCTATTTGGAACCAGTCTGTTGTTCCATGTCCAGTTCTAAATGTTGCATCCTGACCTGCATACAAATTTCTCAAGAGGCAGTGTTGTATTTTAACTAGTGTATCATGTGTCTCCCACTAAAACACAAACTCCCCAACAGTAAAGCTTTCGGCTGTTTTGTTCACCATTGTTCCCCTGCTCCTCTAGGAGAAGACTTACAGAATCCTAATCAATATTCTGAATTAATAATAATAGTTGTTATTATTATCAATAATTATTAAGTCATTCTGACTTTGTCTTTAAATGTTTTTTTGAAACTTTATGGAAGAGTAATTGGGAAAATTTAACAAATATACTTGTATATGTTTAAAGTAGATAACATGATTTGATATACATTTGTGAAATGATTATCAAGATCAATATAATTAACAAATTCGTCACCTCACATAATTAACCCTTTGTTGTTCTGAGAATGCTAATATCTACTTTCTAGGACTTTTAAGTACACAATAGCATGTTATTAACTGTAATCACTATTAGATGCTCAGAACTTACTCTTCTCATAACTGAAAATTTGTTCCCTTTGACCTGTATCATTCTTTTTCTCCCTCCTCACCCTTGCCCAACCCATGGCAACCACATTCTGCTCTCTATTTCTGTAGAATCAGCTTCTCTTTAAATTTCTCTCTGGCTTATTTCAACTAGAGTAATGTCTTTCTGGTTCATCTATATCATTGTAAATGAGATTTTCTTCTTTTTAATGGTTGAAAATATTCTATTGTGTGTGTGTGTGTGTGTGTATAAATACACACATACCACATTCTGTGTTTAAAAATCCATGTGGATTTTTATCAAGATCTAAAGCACAAACACTTTTTTAATTGAAGTATAGTTGATTTCCAATATTGTGTTACCTTCAGGTTTATAGCAAAGTGATTCATATTTTTGCAGATTATAATCCATTGAACATTATTACAAAATCATTGGTATAATTCCCTGTGCTACATAGTATATCCTTGTTGCTTATCTATTTTACATATAGTAGTCTGTATCTGTTAATCCAATACTTCAGATTTGTCCCTCCTCTCTTGCACTTCCCTTTGGTAACTGTAAGTTTGTTTTCTGTGTCTGTTGGATCTGTTTCTGTTTCACATATATATTTGTTTGTATTATTGTTTAAATTCCACATATAAATGATGTTATACAGTACATGTCTTTCTCTGTCTGACTTATCTCACTGAGTATAATAATCTCTAGGTTCAAGCATGTTGCTGCAAATGGCAGAATTGTATTCTTTTTAAGTGGCTGAGTAGAATTACATTGTGTGTGTGTGTGTGTGTGTATCACATCTTTTTTATTTTAAAAGCTTTATTGAGGGGGGGCGGTCCTAAGATGGTGGAGGCATAGGACAGGGAGATTACTTTCTTCCCCACAAATTCATCAAAAGAACATTTGAACGCTGAGTAAATTCCACAAAACAACTTCTGAATGCTGGCAGAGGACATCAGGCAAGCAGAAAGGCAGCCCATTGTCTTCTAAAGGAGGTAGGAAAAAAATATAAAAGATAAAAAGAGAGACAAGAGGTAGGGATGGAGATCCATCTAGGAAGGGAGTCCTAAAATAGAGAAGTTCCCCCACAGCAGGAAACATTCTCACTGGCGAGTCTGTGGTGAGCCTTGGAACCTCAGAGGGCAACATAACCAGGAGGAAAAATGAATAAATATTTAAAATGCACAGATTGCGTGCCTAATGGCAACTCCCAGCAGAGAAGCAGTAAAGATCCTTGCATCTGCCACTAGCAAGCAGGGGCCAGACAGGGAGGCACAGGCTGAATTGCTTAGGGTAAGAACCAGGCATGAATGCTCCGAGGGCAATCTGAGGGAATGAACTTGAGACAGCAACCCAGACTGTGGGATAGCTATCCCATGAAAAGCCCTAACCTAAGACACCACCAGGCCCGCTCACAGAACAAAGGACTGAGCAGAGCTAACTGGCTGCGGACTGGCCCATCCCCCTCCAGAGACAGGCAGGCAAGGGCAGCCAGAGCTGGAAGGGGGCAATTGCAGCCCCAGAGAGGCATCCTCTACCAAACTTCAAGCAGGCTTCATTACTAACCAAGACTTCTTGGGATTCTGGATGGTTGAAATCTGCCAGGAGGGTCACAGCCAGAGATCAGCTCCCCAGAAGAGACGCACGGTACACCTAGAATGTGTGCTGGTTGTACACCCAGAAAACTGAACAACAACTGACGGGGGAGGTGATAAGTTGCAGCCCTCACCTCGGGTGACTGCGCTTACCAAGCACCTGGTCACCATAGCTGCTTGGAACTGGGAAGAGCACAAAACGCAGGCCCAACCAAGTCTTTGCCTCTGGAGTAACCGACAACCTGAACCTGAGTGGCTTAGACCTGGGAACTGCATACAGCTCAGGAACAGACTCAGACAGTTCCTGGCAAAGCAACCTAAAGCCTAAGCAGTATAGACTGGGAAAGCACACACCCAGTAAGTGGGGGCAAACCCAGTGTGGCCAAGACACTGCTAGCACTCCCCACACATGCCAGTGATATTTTTTTTTTTCCAATGTTCCTCCCTCTCCACAGCACAACTGAACAAGTGAGCCTAAAAAAGTGACCACCACCACCCCCTTGGGTCAGGACAGAAATTAGACACTGAAGAGACCAGCAAACAGAAGAAGCTAAAACAAACCGAGGGAACCGCTTTGGAAGTGATAGGTGCAATATATTAAAACCCTGTAGTTAGCACCAACTACATAGGAAGGGGCCTATAGATCATGAGAAGTATAAGCCGGATTAAGGAACTACCTAAAAATGAACTGACCCCACACTGTCCACAACACCAGAGAAAGTCCTAGATATATATTTACCATTATCAGTTTTTAAATTAAAAAAAATTAAGTCCTGTATTACTCCTTTAATTTTCATTTTATAACCTAGTGTTATTTTGCAAAAAAAGACACTATTGTTTAAAACAAACCATATATATATATATATATACACACACACACACACACAGATATATAATTTTATAATTTTTGTGACTTTGTTTTTTTCTTTAATATTGTATTTCTGAGAATCCAGCCTCTACTCTAGATTTTTAATCTTTGTTTTTTGGTATTTCTTATCAATTTTGTACCTTTAAGAACCCAATCTTCAATACCCATTCTGACGGGAGAGAGATTACTGGCTTGACTGCTCTCTCCCCCTTTGGACTCTCCTTTTTCTCCACCAGGTCACCTCTATCTCCTCCCTTCCCCTTCTCTTCTCTACCCAACTCTGTTTCTCTTTGTGTCTTCTGGGATGTGGAGAACACTTAGGGAATTGATTACTGGCTAGATCTGTCTCTCTCCTTTTGAGTCCCCCTTTTATCCTCCTGGCCCCCTCTGTCTCATTCCTCCATCTTCTATTCTCTGTGTAACACCATGAACATCTCTGAGGAATCCAGACTGTGGAGAGCACATAGGGAAGCGATTACTGGCTAGCTTGCTCTCTCCTCTTTTGATTCCCTCTCTTCTCCTCCTGGTCACCCCTATCTCCCTCTTCCCTCTTCTCTTCTCCATGTAACTCTGTGTACCTCTCCTGGTGTCCCTCAATTTGGAGAAACTTTTCATCTTTAACCTAAATATTTTATCATTGGTGCTGTATAGATGCATGTCTTGAGGCTACTGTAAGAATAAGACTGAAAACCAGAGTCAGGAGGCTTAAGTCCAAATCCTGAGAACACCAGAGAACTCCTGAATCCAGGGAACATTAAACGATAGGAGCTCATCAAATGCCTCCATACCTACACTGAAACCAAGCACCACCCAAGGGCCAACAAGTTCCAGAGCAAAACATACCACACAAATTCTCCAGCAACACAGGAACATGGCCTTGAACTTCAATATACAGGCTACCCAAAGTCACACCGAAACTATTGACATCTCAAAACTCATTACTGGACACTCCCTTGCACTCCAGAGAGAAGAAATCCAGCTCCATCCACCAGAACACTGACACAAGCTCCCCTACCCAGGAAACCTTGACAAGCCACTCATCCAAACCCACACACAGTGAAGAACCTCCACAATAAAGAGGAATCACAAACTGCCAGAATATGGAAAAGCCACCCCAAACACAGTAATATAAACAAGATGAAAAGGCAGAGAAATACCCAGCAGGTAAAGGAATAGGATAAATGCCCACCAAACCAAACAAAAGAGGAAGAGATAGGGAATCTACTTGATAAAGAATTCTGAATAATGATAGTGAAAATGATCCTAGATCTTGAAAACAAAATGGAGTTACAAATAAATAGCCTGGTGACAAGGATTGAAAAGATGCAAGAAAGGTTTAACAAGGACCTAGAAGAAATGAAAGAGTCAATATATAATGAATAATGCAATAAATGAGATCAAAAATACTCTGGTGTGAACCAACAGTAGAATAACAGAGGCCAAAAATAGGATAAGTGAGGTAAAAGACAGAATGGTAGAAATAAATGAAACAGAGAGGAAAAAAGAAAGACGAATTAAAAGAAATGATGACAAACTCAGAGACCTCTGGGAAAATGTTAAATACACCAACATTAGAATCATAGGAGTCCCAGAAGAAGAAGACAAAAAGAAAGGCCATGCGACAATACTTGAGGAGCTAGTAGTTGAAAATGTCCTTAAAATGGGGAAGGAAATAATCACCCAAGTCCAAGAAACCCAGAGATTCCCAAAGAGGATAAGCCTAAGGCGAAACACACCAAGACACATATTAATCAAACTAACAAAGACCAAACACAAAGAACAAATATTAAAAGCATCAAGGGAAAAACAACAAATAACACACAAGGGGATTCTTAAAAGGATAACAGCTGATCTTTCAATAGAAAGTCTTCAGGCCAGAAGGGAATGGCAGAATATACTTAAAGTGATGAAAGAAAATAACCTACAGCCCAGATTACTATACCCAGCAAGGATCTCATTCAAGTATGAACTAGAAATCAAAAGCTTTACAGACAATCAAAAGCTGAGAGAATTCAGCACCACCAAGCTAGCTCTCCAACAAATGCTAAAGGATCTTCTCTAGACAGGAAACACAAAAACAGTGTATAAACTCGAACCCAAAACAATAAAGCAAATGGCAATGGGATCATACTTATCAATAATTTCCTTAAATGTAAATGGGTTGAATGCCCCAACCAAAAGACAAAGACTGGCTGAATGGATACAAAAACAAGACCCCTATATATGTTGTCTACAAGAGACCCACCTCAAATAAGGGACACATACAGACTGAAAGTGAAGGGCTGGATAAAGATATTCCATGCAAACAGAGATCAAAAGAAAGCAGGAGTAGCAATACTCATATCAGATAAAATAGACTTTAAAACAAAGGCTGTGAAAAGTGACAAAGAAGGACACTACATAATGATCAAAGGATAAATCCAAGAAGAAAATATAACAATTATAAATATATATGCACCCAACATAGGAGCACCACAATATGTAAGACAAATGCTAACAAATATGAAAGGGGAAATTAACAATAACACAATAATAGTGGGAGATTTTAATACTTCACTCACACCTATGGATAGATCAACTAAACAGAAATTAACGAGGAAACACAAACTTTAAATGATACAATAGACCAGATACACTTAATTGATATCTGTAGGACATTTCACTTTAAAACAATAAATTTCACCTTTTTCTCAAGTGCACACAGAACCTTCTCCAGGATATATCACATCCTGGGCCATAAATCTAGCCTCGGTAAATTCAAAAAAATTGAAATCATTCCAAGCATCTTTTCTGACCACAGTGTGGTAAGATTAGATGTCAATTACAGGAGAAAAACTATTAAAAATTCCAACATATGGAGGCTGAACAGCACGCTGCTGAATAACCAACAAATCACAGATGAAATCAAAAAAGAAATCAAAATATGCATAGAAACAAATTAAAGTGAAAACAAAACAACCCAAAACCTGGGGATACTGTAAAAGCAGCTAAGGGGAAGTTCATAGCAATACAGGCTTACCTCAAAAAAAAAAAAAAAACAGGAAAAAAGTCAAATAAATAACCTAACTCTACACCTAAAGCAACTAGAAAAGGAAGAAATGAAGAACCCCAGGGTTAGTAGAAGGAAAGAAATCTTAAAAATTCAGTTCAGTTAAGTTCAGTCGCTCAGTCGTGTCTGACTCTTTGTGACCCCATGAACCGCAGCATGCCAGACCTCCCTGTCCATCACCAACTCCCGGTGTCCAGTCATACCCATATCCATCGAGTCAGTGATGCCATCCAACCATCTCATCCTCTGTTGTCCCCTTATCCTCCTGCCATCAATCTTTCCCAACATCAGTGTCTTTTCAAATGACTCAGCTCTTCACATAAGGTAGCCAAAGTATTGGAGTTTCAGCTTCAAATCAGTCCTTCCAGTGAACGTCCAGGACCGATCTTCATTAGGATGGACTGGTTGGATCTCCTTTCAGTTCAAGGGACTCTCAAGCGTCTTCTCCAACAACACAGTTCCAAAGCATCAATTCTTCAGCACTCAGCTTTCTTTATAATCCAACTCTCACATCCATACATGATTACTGGAAAAACCATAGCCTTGACTCTAGTCAAGGACCTTTGTTGAGAAAGCAATGTCTCTAATTTTTAATACGCTGTCTAGGTTGGTCATAACTTTCCTTCCAAGGAGTATGTGTCTTTTAATTTTATGGCTACAATCACTATCTGCATTGATTTTGGAGCCCAGAAAAATAATGTCAGTCACTGTTTTCACTGTTTCCCCATCTATTTGCCACGAAGCGATGGGACTGGATGCCATGATCTTAGTTTTCTGAATGTTGAGCTTTAAGCCAACATTTTCACTCTCCTCTTTCTCTTTCATCAAGAGGCTCTTTAGTTCTTCTTCACTTTCTACCATAAGGGTGGTGTCATTTGCATATGTGAAGTTATTTATATTTCTCCCGGAAATCTTGATTCCAGGTTGTGCTTCCTTCAGCCCAGCATTTCTTATGATGTGCTCTACATATAAGTTAAATAAGCAAGGTGACAATACACAGCCTTGACGTACTCCTTTTCCTATTTGGAACCAGTCTGTTGTTAAAATTAGGGCAGAAATAAATGCAAAAGAAACAAAAGAGACCATAGCTAAAATCAACAAATCCAAAAGCTGATTCTTTGAGTAGTTATATTAAGTTGACAAACCATTAACCAGACTCATCAAGAAACAAAGGGAGAAAAATCAAATCAATAAAATTAGAAATGAAAATGTATAGATCACAACAAACAGAAATGCAAAAGGATCATAAGAGACTACTAACAGCAACTATATGCCAATAAAATGGACAACTTGGAAGAAATGGAAAATTCTTAGAAAAGTACAGCTTTCCAAAACTGAACCAGGAAGAAATAGAAAATCTTAACAGACCCATCACAAGCATGGATATTGAAACTGTAATCAGAAATCTTCCATCAAACAAAATCCCAGGTCCAGATAGCTTCACAGATTAAGTCTACCAAAAATTTAAAGAAGAGCTATCACCTATCCTACTCAAACTCTTCCAGACAATTGCAGAGGAAGATACATTTCCAAACTCATTCTATGAGGCCACCATCACCCTAATACCAAAACCTGACATAGATGTCACAAAAAAGAAAACTACAGGCCATTACCATTGATGAACATAGATGCAGAAATCCTAAACAAAATCCTAGCAAACAGAATCCAACAACATATTAAAAAGATCATAGTGACCAAGTGGGCTTTATCCCAGTGATGCAAGTATTCTTCAATATCCACAAATCAATCCATGTAATATACCACATTAACAAATTGAAAAATAAAAACCATATGATTATCTCAATAGATGCAGAGAAAGCCTTTGACAAATTTCAACATCCATTTATGATAAAAACCCTCCCGAAAGCAGGAATAGAAGGAACATACTTCAACATAATAAAAGCTATATATGACAAACCCACAGGAAACATTATCCTCAATGGTGAAAAATTGAAAGCATTTCCCGTAAAGTCAGGAACAAGACAAGGGTGCCCCTTCTCACCACTACTATTCAACATAGTTTTGGAAGTTTTGGCCACAGCAATCAGAGCAGAAAAAGAAATAAAAGGAATCCAGATTGGAAAAGAAGAGGTAAAACTCTCACTGTTTGCAGATGACATGATCCTCTACATAGAAACCCCAAAAGACTCCACCAGAAAATTATTAGAGCTAATCAATGAATTATAGTAAAGTTTCAGAATATAAAATCAAACCACAGAAATCCCTTCCATTCCTATACACTAACAATGAGATAACATAAAGAGAAATTAAGGAAACAATTCCATTCACCATTGCAACACAAAGAATAAAATAGGAATATATCTACGTAAAGAAACAAAAGACCTATATATGGACAACTATAAAACACTGGTGAAAGAAATCAAATAGTACACACATAGATGGAGAAATATACCATGCTCATGGATCAGAAGAATCAATATAGTGAAAATGAGTATACTACCCAAAGCAGTCTATAGATTCAATGCAATCCCTATCAAGCTACCAATAGTATTTTTCACAGAGCTAGAACAAATAATTTCACAACTTTAATGAAAATACAAAAAACCTCGAATAGCCAAAGCAATCTTGGGAAAGAAGAATGGAACTGGAAGAGTCATCCTGCCTGACTTCAGGCTCTACTACAAAGCCACAGTCATCAAGACAGTATGGTACTGGCACAAAGACAGAAATATTGATCAATGGAACAAAATAGAAAGCCCAGAGATAAACCCATGCACCTATGGACACCTTATCTTTGACAAAGGATGCAAGAATATACAATAGAGAAAAGATAATCTCTTTAACAAGTGGTGCTGGGAAAACTGGTCAACCACTTGTAAAAAAGTGAAACTAGAACACTTTCTAACACCATACACAAAAATAAGCTCAAAATGGATTAAAGATCTAAACATAAGACCAGAAACCATAAAACTCCTAGAGGAGAACATAGGCAAAACACTCTCTGACATACATCACAGCAGGATCCTCTATGACCCACCTCCCAGAATATTGGAAATAAAAGCAAAAATAAACAAATGGGACCTAATTAAAATTAAAAGCTTCTGCATAACAAAGGAAACTATAAGCAAGGTGAAAAGACAGCCTTCAGAATGGGATAAAATAATAGCAAACAAAGCAACTAACAAAGAATTAATCTCAAAAATATATAAGCAACTACTACAGCTCAATTCCAGAAAAATAAACGACCCAATCAAAAAACTGGCCAAAGAACTAAACAGACATTTCTCCAAAGAAAACATACAGATGGCTAACACGTGAAAAGATGCTCAACATTACTCATTATCAGAGAAATGAAATCAAAACCACAATGAGGTACCATCTGACGCCAGTTAGAATGGCTGTTATTCAAAAGTCTTCAAGCAATAAATGCTGGAGAGGGCGTGGAGAAAAGTGAACCCTCTTAACCACTGTTGGTGGGAATGCAAACTAGTACAGCCACTATGCAGAACAGTGTGGAGATTCCTTAAAAAACTGGAAATAGAACTGCCATATGACCCAGCAATCCCACTGCTGGGCATATATACCAAGGAAGCCAGAATTGAAAGAGACACGTGTACTTAATGTTCATCACAGCACTGTTTATAATAGCCAGAACATGGAAGCAACCTAGATGTCCATCAGCGGATGAATGGATAAGAAAGCAGTGGCACATATACACAATAGAATATTACACAGCTATTAACAAGAACACATTTGAATCAATTCTAATGAGGTGGATGAAACTGGAGCCTATTATACAGACTGAAGTAAATCAGAAAGAAAAACACCAATACCATATAATAACGCATATATATGGAATTTAAAAGATGGTAACGATAACCCTGTATGTGAGACAGCAAAAGAGACAAAGATGTATAGAACAGTCTTTTGGACTCTGTGGGAGAGGGCGAGGGTAGGATGATTTGGGAGAATGGCATTGAAACATGTGTATTATCACATGTGAAATGAATTGCCAGTCCAGGTTCGATGCATGATACAGGGTTCTCAGAGCTGTTGCACTTAGATGACCCAGAGGGATGGGATGGGGAGGGAGGTTGGAGGTGGTTTCAGGATGGGGAACACATGTTCACCTGTGGTGGATTCATGTCAATGTATGGCAAAACCAATACAATATTGTAAAGTAATTAGCCCCCAATCAAAATAAATAAATTAAAAAAAGAAAAAAATCAGAATGCTTTCAAAAAATTTTCCTTGGGTCACTAAAAATTTTTTTTTATTGATAATGTTGGTTTATAATATTAACATAGATATCATGTATAAAATGTTATGTTTCTTCTTCAGTATATGGTACAATGGGCTCACCACCAAAAATTTAGTGTCTGTCAGGATACAACTGACCCTTTTTGTCCATTTCACATTCCCCTCCCACATGCTCCATTTCGTAACAAATACTCTGTTCCAGCTGTCTCCAGATAGTTTGGCTTGGTTTGTTCATTTTTGTTTTGCTTCCTTTTTTGTTTTTATATTCCCTATATGAGTGAAATTATGCTGTTTTTATTTTTCCCCATCTGACATTTAATTTAGCATAAGATTTCAAGGTCCATCCATGTTGTTGTAAGTGCCAAGATTTTACTGTTGTGGCTGAGTAGTATTTCATTACACACACACACACACACACACACACACACATATATATAATCTTCTCTATCCATAATCTTTTGATGGCACTAATGTTGTTTCCATATCTTGATTATTGTAAATAATGTTGTGATGAACATAGATGTGTGAATAGTTTTCAAAGTATTTTTATCCTTGAATAAATATCCAGAATTGGGATACATAGATTATACGGTAGTTTTATTATTTTTTTAAGGAATCTTTGTACTTTTTTCATAATGGCTAAACCGATTTTAAATGTTCCAATTTTATTAATTATATTATGCTATACACTTTTCCTCATAATTCTTTTTTAAATTGAAGTTTAATCTATTTACAATGTTGTGCCAATCTCTGCTGTACAGCAGAGTGACTCAATTATAGAAATATATACATTCTTTTTATATTATTTTCCATTTTGATTTTTCCCAAGAGATTAGATCTAGTTTCCTATGCTATACAGTAGAACTTTGTTGTTTATCCATCTTAAATGTAATAGTTGCATCTACCCATCCCAAACTCCCAGTACATACATCTCTTTCCCTTCCCCCAACCCTTGGCAACCACAAGTCTGACCTCTATATCCGGGAGTCCATTTCTGTTTTGTAGATAGACTCATTTGTGCCATATTTTAAATTCCAAACTTAAGTGATACCATGGTATTTGTCTTTCTCTTTTTGACTTACTTCACTTAGTATGATAGCTAGGGTTGCATCCATGTTGTTACAAATGGCATTTTTCATTCTTTTTTATGGTGAGTAGGGCTTCCCTGGTGGCCCAGATGGTAAAGAGTCTGCCTGCAATGCGGGAGACCCGGGTTCGATTCCTGGGTTGGGAAGAGCCCCTGGAGAAGGAAATGGCAATCCACTCCAGCACTCTTGCCTGGAAAATCCCATGGAGAGAGGAGCCTGATAGGCTACAGTCCATGGGGTTGCAAAGAGTCGGACATGACTGAGCGACTTCACTTCACTAGTGTTCCATTTACATATACCACATCTTCTTTATCCATTATGTTGGTGGACATTTAGGTTATTTCCATGTCTTGGCTATTGTGAATAGTGCTACCACGAATATAAGGGTGCATGTATCTTTTTGAATTGTGGTTTTGTCTAGGTATATGCCCAATAGTGAGATTGCTAGATCACATGGTGATTGTATTTTTAGTTTTCTGAGGGACCGCCATACTGTTGTCCACAGTGGCTGCACCAACTTGCTTTCCCACCAATGGTGTAGGAAGGTTCCCTTTTCTCCACACCCTCCCCAGGTTTTGTTATTTCTAACTTTTTACTGATGGCCGTTTTGACTGATATGAGGTGGTACCTCATTGTAGTTTTGATTTGCATTTCTCTAGTAATTAGTAATGTTGAATATCTTTTCATAGATCTCTTGGTCATCTGTACATCTTCTTTGAAGAAATGTCTATATAGGTCTTCTGCCTATTTTTTTCAATTGGGGGTTTTTTGGTTGTTGTTTTATGTTTTATGTTGTTTTGTTGTTTTTTTATGGTTTCCTTTGCTGTGCAAGAGCTTGGAAATTTGGTTGTTTATTTTTGTTTTTATTTCTATTGCCTTAGGAGAATGATCTAAGAAAACATTGGTATAATTTATACCAGAGAATTTTTTTCCATGCTCACTTCTGGAAGTTTTATAGTGTCATATTTTATATTTAAGTCTTTAAACCATTTTGAGTGCATTTTTGTGTATGGAATGAGGGTGTGTTCTAACTTCACTGATTTACATGTACCTGTTCAACTTTCCCAGCACAACGGCTGAAGAGACTTTTCCCCATTTTATTTTTTTCCCCATTTTATATTCTTGCCTCCTTTGTCAAAGATTAATTGACTGCAGGTGTGTGGATTTATTTCTGGGCTCTATTCTGTTACATGGACCCATACGTCTGTTTTTGTTCCAAGATCACACTGCTTTGATTACTATAGCTTTGTAGTATTGTCTGCTTCCTGCTTTATTCCCCGCCCCCACCCCCTCAGGATTGCTTTAGCAATTCTCTCTTTTGTGGTTCCATATAAATTTTAGGGTTATTTGTTCTAGTTCTGTGGAAAATGTCGTGGATAATTTGGCAGGGCCACATTAAATCTGTAGACTGCTTTGGGAACTATTGCTATTTTAACAACATTGATTTTTTTCCAATCCAAGGGCATGGAGTATCTTTCCATTTCCTTGAAGCCTCTTTAATTTCCTTTATTAACCTTTTATAGTTCTCAGCTTGTAAGTCTTTCACCCCCTTGGTCAGGTTTGTGCAAAGCATTTTTTGGTGCAATTTTTAAAGTTTTTTTTTTTTTTACATTCCATTTCTAATATTTAATTGTTCATATAAAGAAATGCAACTGATTTCTGACTGTTAATCTTGTACCCTGCTATTTTGCTAAATTCATTTATTAGCTATAGTAGCTTTTATGTGAAGTTCTTAGGGTTTTCTATATGTAGTATCATGTTACCTGCATATAGTGACAATTTTACCTCTTCCTTTTCAATTTCGTTGTATTTTACTTCTTTTTCTTGTCTAATTTCTGTAGTTAGTACTTCCAATACCATGTTGAATAGAAGTGGTGAGAGTGGGTATTCTTGTCTTGTTCCAGATTTTAGTGGGAAGGCTTTCAGCTTTTAACCATTGAGTATTATATTGACTATAGGTTTGTCATAAATAGCTTTTAATAAGTTGAGATATATTCTCACTTTTGATAGTGTTTTTTTTCTTATCATGAATGAATGTTGAGTTTTGTCAAATGCTTTTTCTGCATCTATTGAGATGATCCTGTTTTTTTTTAACTTTTTTTAATGTGGTGTATTAAATTGATTGATTTGCATATATTGAACTTTTTATAAACTTGGGATGAATCCCAGTTGGTCATGGTGTATGATCATTTTTTGTGTTCTTGTTTTTTGGTACTTCAGTAATGTCTGACTCATTGTGACCCCATGGGTTGCAGATTGCCAGGCTTCCCTGCCCTTTGCTATCACCTGGAGTTGGCTTAAATGACTCATGTCCATTGGATCAATAATGCCATCCAACCATCTCATTCTCTGTCATACACTTCTCTTCCTGCCTTCAGTCTTTCCCAGCATCAGGGTGTTTTCCAATGAGTCAGCTCTTCACATCAGGTGGCCAAAGTATTGGAGCTTCAGCTTCAGCCATCAGACCTTTCAATGAATATTCAGGGGTGATTTACTTTAGGGTTGACTGGTTTGATCTCCTTGCTGTCCAGGGTCGTCTCAAGAGTATTCTTCAGCACCACAGTTGAAAGCATCAGTTCTTTGGTGCTCAGTCTTCTTTGTGGTGTCACATCCATACATGGCTACTAGAAAAACCATAGTTTTGATTCTATGGACCTTTTTGTGTTGAATTCAATTTGCTGTTATTTTGTTGAGAATTTTTTTTTTCTCTAATTTTATTTTATTTTTAAACTTTACATAATTGTATTAGTTTTGCCAAATATCAAAATGAATCCGCCACAGGTATACATGTGTTCCCCATCCCGAACCCTCCTCCCTCCTCCCTCCCCATACCATCCCTCTGGGCCATCCCAGTACACCAGCCCCAAGCATCCAGCGTCATG